>NC_133603.1:2061454-2140356 GCF_964106895.1 Numenius arquata | reverse complement strand
GCCTTGGGCTCAACTCCCACACAATCCCAAATAATAATAATAATAATAAAAAATAATAATAACACGTCTCGTCCCAGCGTGTGAGATCAGCCACTGCACAGCGGAGAACGGACCCCACTTCTCGGAACACAGAGCCCCGGGAGACCCCCAACTAACACCCAGAGGACCAGGGAGGCCTCTGTTGGCGTTACAGCCCCGGGAGACCCCACCATAACACCCCAACGCCTTCCCCCAGCCCTGGGAGGTCTCTCCAGCCGCCTCCCCCTCCTCAACACGCCGGTTCCGAGCCCCAACACTCCTATCGTCGCCCTCCAGGACTCACCGGGCCCGGCTCGGCGGAGACCCCCCGACCCAGCCCCGCTCCCCGCCCGCCGCGGCCCGACCCCCACAAAATGGCGGCGCGGCCCGTCCCGCTCCCCTCACAGCGCCGCGCGGACACACCCCCTCCTTCCTCCGCCCAATGGAGAGGCGAGGAGCTCGGTGACGTAACGGGTCGCTGGGCGGAACAGGGAGAAAGAGCGGGAGGAGGAGGGAGGGAAGGAGAGGAAGGGGCGCTGCCGCGGGGGCTGCCGGGATCGTGGCGGTTCGGGGGCGGGTGGGGCCGGGCCGCAGCGGGAGGACCCGGGCGGCCGCTACCGGGGGAGGGGGGGGTTACCGGACCCCGGGGTCCCGTCCCGGGTCTCTCCGCAAGGATGTTCTTCACCTGCGGCCCCAACGAGGCCATGGTGGTGTCGGGTGAGTCGGGGGTCCCCCCACTCCGAGCAACCTGGGTGTCCTCCCCCCGGACGCCTGGGTCCCCCACAGCCTCCTGGGAGAGCCCCCCCCCATTTCAGGACGCCTGGGTCCCCATGGGTGTCGTGTCCCCCCCCCCTCCGGGACGCCTGGGTCTCCATGGGTGCCCCCCCCATGGTCAACTGGGTATCTGACCCCCCCCCCCCCCCGAACGCCTGGGTCCCCCTGGGTGCCCCCCCCATAGTCAACTAGGTGTCCGTCCGTGTCCCCCCCCCGAACGCCCGGGTCCCCATGGGTGCCCCCCCATAGTCAACTGGGTCTGTGTCTGTCCCCCCCCCTCCGGGACGCCTGGGTCTCCATGGGTGCCCCCCCATAGTCAACTGGGTATCCGACACACACCCCCCCCGCCAAGGACGCCTGGGTCCCCCTGGGTGTCGTGTCCCCCCCCCAGGACGCCTGGGTCCCCATGGGTGCCCCCCCATAGTCAACTGGGTCTGTGTGTCCCCCCCGCCCAGACACCTGGGTCCCCTGCCCCCCCGGGATGCCTGGGGCCCCCCCTCAACTTCTCTGTCGCCGCAGGTTTCTGCCGCAGCCCCCCCGTGATGGTGGCCGGGGGGCGGGTGCTGGTGGTGCCGTGCCTGCAGCAGATCCAGCGGTGAGGGGACACGGAGGGGGGGGACACGGGGACAGGGTGGCAGGAGGGTGGCCGGGGATGTGGGGACACAGAGGGTTGGGGGGGGGGGGGGAGTGACAGGGGGTGACAGAGGAACTGGGGTGGAGGGCACAGGAGGGCCATGAGGGGTGACATGAAGGGGAGGGGGGGTGACACGAGAGGGGGAATATGGGGGACAGGAGGGGACATGGGGTGACACTGAGTGACCCGTGTCGTCCTCCATCCCCCCCCGCACCCCAGGATCTCCCTGAACACCCTGACCCTCAACGTGCGCAGCGAGAAGGTGTACACCCGCCACGGCGTCCCCATCTCCGTCACTGGCATCGCCCAGGTACCTGTCACCTCCCCTTCCCCTGTGTCACACACTCACACCCCCTCGCCATGTCACCCCCCCCCTTGTTACCACCACCCCCAGGTCCCTACAGATGCCCCCAGCAGGAAGGGCTCAGCCCCTTTTAAGAGGGGCGCTGGTGGGGCCCACCACCCTTTGGGCGGGGCCCCCCTTAAAATGGCCATGTCATAGGGGTGCCCTTAAAAGGGCTCTTTTTCGTGGTCCCCACCAGTGCTCTTAAAAAGGTCTTGTTACAGGGGTGTCCCTCCCCAGTGCTGCTTGTGTATGGGGGAGAGAGGTGTGTTTAAAAGGGGCTTGTCACCGTGGGACCCACCACCCCTTTAAAGGGGCAGCATCGCTTTAAAATGTCACCATAGGCCCCATCGCAAGGAGCGATGTCTCTTTAAAGAAGCATCAGAGAGGGAGGAAGGGAGTATTTTCTTAAAAGGGGTTTGTCATGGTGGCCCCCCCCCCCCCCCACCTTGGACCATTTTGGGGAGGGAGGGGGTGGTGGTCTCTTAAAAGGGCATCATCACGGGCCCCTCCTTAAACCTTCTGGAAGGGACAGCAGCTTCTTGTCATGGTGCCCCCCCCCCCCCCAAATCCCTGGGCAGGGCATGGCAGGATTTTAAAAGGGCTCTGCCATGGTGCAGTCATGTGTGTCTTCTTCTTAAAGGGGTTATGGTTGATGGTGGGACCCCCCCAAGGGGTGTGGGTGAGACGCATGTGCGAGGTGTTTCGTTCGGGGGATGCAGGTGAAGATCCAGGGGCAGAACAAGGAGATGCTGGCGGCCGCCTGCCAGATGTTCCTGGGCAAGTCGGAGAGCGAGATCGCCCAGATCGCCCTGGAGACCCTGGAGGGCCACCAGCGGGCCATCATGGCCCACATGACCGTGGAGGTGAGAAGGGGGCGACCACATTCCTTCCACAAGAGCAACACCCTCTTGAAATCCCCAATTCCCTATAAGTCTCCTTGGTACAAGCCACACCCCTTCTTGTAAGCCCCACCTCCAGAAGAAGTGTTATCCTGAAGCTCCACCCCCTGATGGTTGCCCCACCCCCAGAGACCCCACCCCATTTGTTCAAGCTCCTCCCCATGGAAGCCATACCCCAATGAGTCTCTCACCCCATGGAAGCTCCACCTCCTCAGGCAGAAACCCCACCCCCAACATACCAGGAGCCCCACCCCTTGTCCTGTGAAGCCATGCCCCTTGAGGCCACACCCACCTGAGGCCACACCCCCAGGGACACCCCCCCCTGGTGGGAGCTCTACCCCTTGGGCCAAGCCCTACCCTGGTGTCCCCAACCCCTTGGGAGACCCTGCCCCCTTGGCCACACCCAACCTAAGCCCCGCCCTCAATGTCCCACCCCCAGGAAATCTACAAGGACCGGCAGAAGTTCTCAGAGCAGGTTTTCAACGTGGCCTCGTCCGATCTGGTCAACATGGGGATCAGCGTGGTCAGCTACACCCTGAAGGACATCCATGATGACCAGGTGGCAGCTGGGGGGTACAGAGAGAAGACAGGGTGGGGATAAGGGTGTCAGCTTGGCCAGCTACACCCTGATGGATACCTGTGATGACTGGGTGGCACCAGAAGGATAGGATGGAGACACGGACGTCAACATGGTCACCTACACCATGAAGAACATCCACAGTGACCAGGGGACACTCAAGGGGGGCAGAGAGGGGACATGGTGGGAACAAGGGTGTCAGTATGGTCAGCTACACCCTGATGGATATCCATGATGGCCAGGTGGCACTGGGGGCCAAGAGAGGGGGGACACAAGAGACACGGTAGGAGGAAGGGTATCAACATGGTTAGCTACGCTCTGAAGGACAGCCACAATGACCTTGGGGGGGACACAGAGACTGGACACAAAGGGACACAGCGAGGGCAAGAGTGTCAACGTGGTCAGCTACACCCTAAAGAACGTTTGCAATGGTCAGGTGGCACCAGGGACGTGGGAGGGACATGGACATCATTGTGGTCAGTGATGCTGGGGACATGGGGGTACAGGGACAATGGTCCAGGGATGGGGACAACGACCTGTGGATAAGAGTGACAGAAAAAGGGACATGGGGACAGAGCGAGAGACGTAGCAATGGAGACATTGGGACGGAGACAGAGAAGCAGAGACGTGGGGGTGGGGACACTGGGTGAAGGACAGGGACACTGTCCCGGGCTAGGAATTGGGGTCACCAGGGAGGGGACAGAGCTTGGGGACATCCAGACAGGGATGGGGCCACCACACAGGGATGGGGCTGTTCTCGGGGCCACCAGCATTGGTTGGGGCAGGGGTGGCCGGAGTCGGGGAGGGACAGGGGGGTGACAGTGTCCCCACGTCCCCTGTCCCCAGGACTACCTGCACTCGCTGGGGAAGGGCCGCACGGCGCAGGTCCAGCGCGATGCCCGTGTGGGGGAGGCCGAGGCCAAGCGGGACGCCGGCATCCGCGTGAGCTGTCACCTTTGTCACCTCCGGGTCCCCCTGGGGTCACACGTGTCCCACATTCCCCCCCCTTTCCTCACTGAGGTCTCCAGGTCCCCCCCTGATGTCACCAGGTTGTCTTCAAGGTCCCTATACGTCTCCATGTCCCTCTCCAATGTCCCTGGGTCCCCCGGTCTCCCTGTGTCCCCCCACGCCACCCCAACCCCTGGTGTCCCTCTGTGTCCTCACATGTCCCCCCTCAATGTCCCCATGCCCATGGTTTCCCAGTATCCCCTCCTGTCCCTGGTGTCCCCCTGTCCAGCAGCGTTCCCGCCATGTCCCCAACGCTCCTCCAGTTCCACGGTGTCACCATGTCCGCCCTCAGCGCTCCCCATCTTCACTCATCATGACCCAATGCTCCCTGCATCCCACAGTGTCCCCCTGGCTCCCAATGTCCCCATGTTCCTTGATGTCCCTCCTTGTCCCCACCCACCCTGCTGTCCCCCATGTCCCCCTGTCCTGCAGCATTCCCCCCATGTCCCCACACTTCTCCAGACCCATGGTGTCACCATGTCCCCCCTCAGCGTCCCCCATCTCCGTTAACAATGTCCTAATGGCCCTCCACCCCGCAGTGTCCTCACGTCCCTCGGTGTCCCCCGTGTCCCCGCAGGAGGCACGAGCCCGCCAGGAGCAGGTCTCGGCACAGCTGCTGAGCGAGACGGCCATGGCGCAGGCCCAGCGCGACTTCCAAGTGCAGCAGGCCCAGTGCGACGCCGCCGTCAGCGCCCGCAAGGCCCAGGCCGACCTGGCCTACCAGCTCCAGGTACGCCAGGGTTCCCCCTCAGACACCTGAGTCTGTGTCCCCCGGGATGTTTGGGACCCCTCCTGGACCCCCCACACACCTGGGACCCTCCCTGATACGGTTCCAGACACCTGGGTCCCTTCCTCAGGACACCCAGGTCACCCCTACAGTGTCTGGGTCCTCCCTGAACACCTGCATCCCCCAGATCCCGGGGTCCCCCAGTAACACTTGGATCCCTCCCTAACACGCGGGTCCCCTGGGATGCTCATGTGCCCTGGACACCTGGGTCTCCTCAGCACCTTATTCCCCCCCAAAACACTCAGGTCTGCCTCAACACCTGGTTCCCCTCCCCAGCACCAGGGTTCCCTGGGATGGTTAGCCCCCCACCCCCACCCCGACACCTGGGTCCCCCCCCCAGACACTCAGGTTCCCGGTCTCCCCAGTACCTTGGTCTCCCCAAAACACCTGGGTCCCCCCTGACATCCCCCCTTGGCTGCCTGGGTTCTCCTTCTGGGTCCCACCCCCGGATGCCAGCGCCCCCCCTGCTCCCCTGGGTGCCATCGTGGGGCTGAGGAGTGCCGTGGGCGCAGGTGGCGAGGACGAAGCAGCAGATCGAGGAGCAGCGGGCGCAGGTGCTGGTGGTGGAGCGGGCGCAGCAGGCGCAGCTGCAGGAGCATGAGATCGGCCGCCGCGAGCGGGAGCTGGAGGCCACCGTCCGCAAACCTGCCGAGGCCGAGCGCTACCGCCTGGAGCGCCTGGCTGAGGCCCAGCGGTGAGCCCTGCCCCTTCCCCGCCCCCAGCTGGTGGGCCCCACCACCTTGGGTGAAGCCATGCCCCTTTTAAGGGAAGCCACGCCCCTTTAAAGAGGAGCCCCCACCCTTGTCTATTAAGGCACAACCCCACTGTATTGGGTTCCACCATCTTGGGTGAAGCCATGCCCCTTTTAAGGGAAGCCACGCCCCTTTAAAGAAGGAGCCCCACCCCGTCGTCCAAGCCACACCCCCACCGCAGGGCGTCCCCACCATCTTGGGTGAAACAGTGCCCCTTTAAAAGCAGCCGTGTGTTTTAAAAGGGCACTGTGCCCCCACTTGCTGAGCCCTACCACTGGGAAGACGTGCCCTTTTTAAGAGGGTGGGGGCCATTTTGAAGGCAGCCCCTCCCCCTTCCAGTAAGCTGCACCCCTGGTTGGTGGGCCCCACCCTGCTTAAGTCATGGCCCTTATAAGGGAAGGTTGCCCCTTTAAAAGGCCATGCCCCCATGAGGTGGGTCCCTGCGGTGGCCACGCCCCTTTTAAGGGAGATGAAATGAGGCCACGCCCCCTCATCAGGCCACACCCCCACAATAACCAAGGTGGTTCTCACCTTGACCACACCCTTTCAAGCCCTGCCCCTTCCAGAAGCTCCACCCACTGTGCAGCTCCACCCCTTTTCAAGCCCCGCCCCTGCCCCCCCCCCGCAGGTCGCAGGTGATGATGCAGGCGGAGGCGGAGGCCGAGGCCATGAGGGTGAGTCGGGGGGACACGGGTGGGGGGGGGGGACAGGGGACACAGGGGTCCGGGAAGGGGGTGACAAGGGACCCTGGCATGCGGGGGGGGGGGATGGAACCTGGGGTGGGGGGACCCAGGTGTCTGGGGGGGGTGATTTCTGGGGTGGGGGGACCCAGGACCCCAGGAAGGGGGGGTGACAGGGGACCCAGGTGCCCAGGTGGGGGGTGACAAGGGACCCTGGCATCCAGGAAGGGGGGGGGACGGGACCCATGTGTCCTGGGGGGGTGGGTGGAACTTGGGTTGGGGGGACCCCGGCATCTTGGGGGGTGGACACTGGGGTGAAGGGACCCAGGCATCCGGGTCGAGGTGACAGGGGACCCAGGTGTGCAGGAAGGGGGGGTGACAGAGGACCCTGGCATCCGTGGGGGGGGGATAGAACCTGGGATGGGGGGACACAGGCATCCAGGAACGGGGGGGGTGACAGGGGACCCTGACACCTGGGGGGATGGAACTTGGGGTGGGGGGACCCAGGTGTCTGGGTAGGGGGTGACAGGGGACCAAGGTGGGGGGGGGAGAGGGGACCCACATATCCCGGGGGGGGGGGATGGAACTTGGGGTGGGGGGATCCAGGCGTGTGGGGGACCTGGGCATCCAGGAAGGGGGGGGTGACAGGGGACTCTGACATCCCAGGGGGGATGGAACTTGGGGTGGGGGCACCCAGGTGTGTGTGGGGGGTGAACCCTAGGGTGGGGGGACCCCGGTGTCTTGGGGGGTGGATGCTGGGGACCCAGGCATCCGGGTTGAGGTGACAGGGGACCAAGGTGTCCAGGGGACCCAGGCATCCAGGAACCGGGGGTGACAGGGGACCCACGTGTCCTGGGCGGGGGGGGAGGTGGAACCTGGGGTGGGGGGACCCAGGTATCTGGGTAGGGGGTGACAGGGGACATAGGCGTCCGGGAAGGGGGGGGTTACAGGAGACCCAGGTGTTTGGGGTGGGGGGACCCAGGCAGCCAGAAAGGGGGGGGTGACAGAGGATCCAGGCATCTGGATAGGGGGTGACAGGGGACCCGGGTGTTCGTGGCTGGGGGATGGAACCTGGGGTGGGGGGACCCAGGCGTCTGGGAACGGGGGGGTGACAGGGGACCCAGGTGTCCAGGAAGGGGGGGGGTGACAGAGAACCCAGATGTTTGGGGTGGGGGCACCCTAGGGTGGGGGAACCCAGGCATCTGGGTAGGGGGTGACGGGGGACTCGGGCGTTCGGGTTTGGGGGGGGGGGGGACCCTGGGCTGGGGGGGGGGGGTGTCCCAGGTGCGTGGGGGACCCAGACGTGTCCCGCAGGTGACGGGGGCGGCGCGGGCAGCGGCGGTGGCCGCCCGGGCGCGGGCGGAGGCGGCGCAGACGGCGGCGAAGGCGGAAGCTTTCGGGCAGTACCAGGAGGCAGCCGTCGTCGACATGGTGCTGCAGCGGCTCCCCCAGGTATTTCGGGGGGTCCCCCCCCCCCCGGTTTTTGGGGGTGGGGTGGGGGGGGGTGGTCTGGGGGGATCCCAGGCTGGATTTGGGAAGGAGCTGGGGGGGGATTTAGGGCCCCTGTGGTATAGCTGGGATTCTCGAGGGGGTATTTCAAGGGTCCCCATGGGGTATTTTGGGGTCCCCCCTAAGGGTTTGGGGTCCTTCCCATGGTGGGGGGGGCGGTTTGGGGGTGTCCCCGGGGGGATTTGGGGTCCCTATGGGGTATCTCAGAGTTTCGAGGTGCTATTTTGGGGTCCCTTCTATTGTGGGGGTGGTTTGGGGGGGGTTTCCTGGGGGGATCTGGGGTCCCTATGGACTATCCAGAGGCCAACAGGGATATTTTGGGGTCCCCCCTCACAGATCTGGGGGGGTCCCTGGGGGAATCTAGGGTCCCTATGGGGTCTCAAGGGGGTATTTCAGGGGTCCCCATGGGGTATTTTGGGGTCCCCCCCCAAGGGTTTGAGGTCCTTGCAATGGGGTGGGGGCAGTTGATGGGGTTTGGGGCTGGAGATTTGGGGGGGTCCCTGGGAGAATTTGGGGTCCCTATGGGGTATCCAGAGGCCAACAGGGATATTTTGGGGTCCCCCCTCATAGATTGGGGGGGATCTGGGGTCCCCATGGGGTGTTTTGGGGTCCCCCCCAAGGGTTTGGGGTCCCCTGTCTTTGGGGGGGGGGGGGGGCAGTTTGGGGGTGTCCCTGGGGGGGGATTTGGGGTCCCTATGGGGTACCTCGGAGTTTCGAGGTGCTATTTTGGGGTCCCCCCCATGGGTTTGGGGTCCCTTCTATTGTGGGGGTGGTTTGGGGGGTCCCTGGGAGAATTTGGGGTCCCTATGGAGTATCCAGAGGTCAACAGGGATATTTTGGGGTCCCCCCTTACAGATTTGGGGGGGTCTCTGGGGGAATCTAGGGTCCCTATGGGGTATCTGGGGGTCTCAATGGGGTGTTTCAGGGGTCCCCATGGGGTATTTTGGGGGGTCCCTCGATATTTTTGGGTCCCCCCCCAAGGATTTGGGGTCTTTCTCATGGGGGGGCTGGTTTGGGGGTGTCCCGGGGGGGGGGATTTGGGGTCCCTATGGGGTACCTCAGAGTTTCGAGGTGCTATTTTGGGGTCCCCCCCCGTGGGTTTGGGGGCCCTTCTATTGTGGGGGTGGTTTGGGGGGTCCCCCCTCACAGATTTGGGGGGGTCCCTGGGGGAATCTAGGGTCCCTATGGGGTCTCAAGGGGGTATTTCAGGGGTCCCCATGGGGTATTTTGGGGTCCCCCCCCAAGGGTTTGAGGTCCTTGCAATGGGGGGGGCTGGTTTGGGGGGGTCCCTGGGTGGATTTGGGGTCTCTATGGGCCATCGGGGGGTCTCCAGGGGGTTTTCCAGGGTCCCCAAGGGGTATTTTGGGGTCACACCTCATGGATTCGGGGTCCTTCCTTTGGGGTGGGGGCAGCTGATGGGGTTTGGGGCTGGAGATTTGGGGGGGTCCCTGGGAGAATTTGGGGTCCCTATGGGGTATCCAGAGGCCAACAGGGATATTTTGGGGTCCCCCCTCATAGATTGGGGGGGATCTCGGGTCCCCATGGGGTATTTTGGGGTCCCCCCCAAGGGTTTGGGGTCCCCTGTCTTTGGGGGGGGGGGGGGCGGTTTGGGGGTGTCCCTGGGGGGAGATTTGGGGTCCCTATGGGGTACCTCGGAGTTTCAAGGTGCTATTTTGGGGTCCCCCCCCCATGGATTTGGGGGAGTTTCCGTGGGTAAATTTTGGGGTGAAACGTGATGATTTTGGAACAGGGGGTAAAGTGGGGGGGGGGGGGGGGATTTTGGGAGTGCCACAGGCAGGTTTTTGGGGTGAGATCTAGGGATTTTGGGGGTGCTGATAGGATTTGGCGGTGCCCAGAGAGCATTTTGGGGTGAAAAGAGGTGATTTTAGAGCAGGCAGCAGCGAGGGAGGGATTTTGGGGTGAAATCTTGGGATTTAGGGGTGCCATGGGCAGATTTTGGGGTGAGATCTTGGGATTTTGGGGTGAGAGCTGGGGATTTTGGGTGCTGACAGGATTTGGTGGTGCCCAGAGAGGATTTTGGGGTGAAAAGAGGCGATTTTAGAGCAGGCAGCAGCGAGGGAGGGATTTTGGGGTAAGATCTGTGGATTTTGGCGGTGCCCCAAGCAAATTTTGGGGTGAGATCTGGGGATTTTGGGGGTGCTGACAGGATTTGGTGGTGCCGAGAGAGGATTTTGGGGTGAAAAGCAGCAATTTTAGAGCAGGCAGCAGCAAGGGAGGGATTTTGGGGTGAAATCTTGGGATTTTGGGGGTGCTGACAGGATTTGGCAGTGCCCAGAGAGCATTTTGGGGTGAAAAGAGGCGATTTTAGAGCAGGCAGCAGCGGGAGAGGGATTTTGGGGTGAAATCTTGGGATTTTGGGGTGAGATCTGGGGATTTTGGGGGTGCTGACAGGATTTGGCGGTGCCCAGAGAGGATTTTGGGGTGAAAAGCAGCAATTTTAGAGCAAGCAGGAGCAAAGGAGGGATTTTGGGGTAAAATCTGGGGATTTTGGGGGTGCTGACAGGATTTGGCTGTGCCCAGAGAGTATTTTGGGGTGAAAAGCGGCGATTTTAGAGCAGGCAGCAGCGAGGGGGGGATTTTGGGGTGAGATCTGGGAATTTTGGGGTGAAATCTTGGGATTTTGGGGTAAGATCTGGGGATTTTGGGGGTGCCCTGGGAAAATTTTGGGGTGAGATCTGGGGATTTTGGGGGTGCCCCAAGCAAATTTTGGGGTGAGATCTGGGGATTTTGGGGCTGCCCTGGGCAGATTTTTGGGGTGAAAGCGGCTGGTTTTTTTGGGGGGGACGCGCAGGTGGCAGAGGCGGTGGCGCAGCCGCTGCTGGGGACGAAACGAGTGACGTTGGTGGCCGGTGGCTCCGGTGACATCGGGGTGTCGCGGCTCCCGGGGGAGATCCTGGACGTCGTCACCCGCCTTCCCGCCGCCGTCGAGGCCCTGACGGGCATCAGCGTCACCCAGGTGCGTGCGGGTCCCCTCGGGGACAGGGGTGTCACAGCTGGGTCCCCCGGGAGAGCACCTGGACACCGAGGTCATTTGGGTGGATGGGGGACACCTGTGTCACCTCAGTGGGGGGACACCAGGACAACCGGGTGCCCAGGGTTGGGGAGGGGACGCCCGGCCGCTTGGGTCCCCTCCTCAGTCCCCCCTCTGTCCCCACAGGCTGCCCAGAAGAAGTCCGAGTGCCAGGCCTGAGCCAGTGCCACCGTGTCCCCAAAGTGCCACTACACGCTGGTGCCACCCTGTCCGCGAGGTGCCACCAGCCCCTGGAGCCCTGTCCCCATGGTGCCACCACCCCCTGGAGCCCTGTCCCCCACGGTGCCACCACCCCCCCTGGAACCCCCGTCTTGCCAAAGTGCCACCACCTCCCAGCGACACTGTGTCCCCGTGGTGGCAGTGTGTCACCCTGTCTGCCAGATGCCACCACCCCCTGGAGCCCTGTCCCCACGGTGCCACCACCCCCTGGAGCCCCCGTCTCGCCAAAGTGCCACCACCTCCCAGTGTTACCACGTCCCCATGGTGCCACCACCCCACAAAAGCCACTGTGCCCCCAAGGTGCCACCGCCCCGCGGTGCTACTCTGTCCCCCTAAAGTGCCACCAACCCCCACTGCCACCCTCTTCCGTGTGCCACCATCCCCACCCACCCGCCCCTCGGGGCTTGGCGTGTCCCCAAGGTGGGGGATGTGTCCCCGTGTGCGTCTGTCCCCAAATCATTAAAGCTGCTGCGTCCACGTGGGACAGTCCCTGGGGTCGGGGGGAGGCGGGGGGTTTGGGGACCCCAGAAGGGACACGGGTGGCCTTAAGAGGAGCAGGGGACCCAGAGGGGAACCTGCTGGTGACAGGGACACAGGACGCTCTGCGTCCCCTGGAGAGGACATGGAGACCCTCATGGGACGGTGTGACACCAGGCAGAGGACTTGGGGGACACCAGGGGAGCACAGCGGACCCCGAAGGGGACACTGGGGACCCCGGAGGGGACAGGGGGACACCCCCTCCCCCCATAGGACCCTAAAGGGGACACTGGGGACCCCAGAGGGGACGGGGGACACCCCCTCCCCCTGCAGGACCCCGAAGGGGACACCAGAGGGGACAGGGGGACCCTAAAGGGGACACTGGGGACCCCAGAGGGGATGGGGGACACCCCCTCCCCCCGCAGGACCCCGAAGGGGACACCAGAGGGGACGGGGGGGACCCCAAGGGGATGGGGGACACCCCCTCCCTCCACAGGACCCCAAAGGGGACACCAGAGGGGACAGGGGGGGACCCCAAAGGGGACACTGGGGACCCCGGAGGGGACAGGGGACACCCCCTCCCCCCATAGGACCCTAAAGGGGACAAAAAGGACCTGGGGGGGGGGGCTGCAGAGGAGACCCCCCCACGGGGACATCTAGAGGTGGGGGGACATATGGGGGACCCTGAAGGACCCGGGGACAGGAAGGGGACAAGGGACACGGCGGTGGCTTTACGTCCCGGGTTTATTCCTCGCCCGGGGGCGGCTTTTCAATATGAAAAAAAAAAAAAAAAAAAAAAAAAAAGTAAAAAGAGGAGGGAAAAAAAAAAAAAAGCTGAAAAAGGGAAAAATGAACCCAAAAAGGATGGATCTGGGGAGGGGGAGGGGACACGGAGGGGACAGGAGAGCCCCCAGCGGGGGGACGCGGGGGACAGGGCCACCCCGAGCCCCCTGCAGCTGGAGCGGGTTTGGGTGGAAACGGGGGCGATTTGGAGCCCAGGGGCTGCAATAATTTAGTGGTGACGTCACCCCCCGCGGTGGGGGACATGGGGACACCGGGGAGTGACACGGGGGAGGTGGTGGCTCTGCAGTGACAGGGCCCGTCTGGTGCCGGTGACAAGGGTGACAGGACGGGGACTCCGGTGCTGGACATGATCGTGAGGGACGGGGGATGCTCCGGTGACGATGATGAAGGATGAGGGCTCTTCAGTGACCATGATGAAGGACGAGGACTCTCTGGTGACGATGAGGAAGGACTCGAGCGATCATGATGAAGGACGAGGACTCTCTGGTGACGATGACACCGGTGAAGACTCTCCAAGAATGATGACAAAGGCTTTGGGCTCTTGAGGATGACGATGACGAAGGCCAAGAGCTCTCCAGTGACAACGGTGAAGGCCGAGGGCTCCGAGGACAACCGTGATGAAGGTCAAGAGTTTTCTGGTGACATCGGTGAAGGCCAAGAGCTTTCTGGTGACAGTGACAAAGGCCGAGGGCTTCCTGGTGACAGCGAAGGCCAACAGCTCTCCGAGGACGATGATGAAGGCCAAGAGCTCTCCAAGGACCACACAGCGAAGGACAAGGACTCTCTGAAGACGGTGACGAGGGCTGAGGGCTCTCCAACGACGATGACGATGGCCAAATGCTTTCCGGTGACAGCAATGAAGACCAAGGACTCTCTGAGGACACTGATGAAGGCTGAGGGCTCTGAAGACAACCACGACGAAGACCAAGAGCTTTCTGGTGATGATGAAGGCTGAGGATCTTCTGGTGACAACAGTGAAGACCGAGAGCTCTTCGAGGACACCGCCAAAGGCTGAGGATGATGATGAAGACCAAGGGCTCTTCGAGGACACCACCAAAGGCTGACAACGATGATGAAGACCAAGGGCTCTCCGAGGACACTGATGAAGGCTGAGGACGATGATGAAGGACAAGGATGATGCTGCTGAAGGCCGAGGGCTCTCCCAAGGACAACGGTGAAGGACGAGGGCTCTCCGAGGACAACACTGAAGGACGAGGGCTCTCCGAGGATGATGACGACGATGGCAGTGAAGGGGACTAGGATGACCTCACCTTCAGGCCTCCTCTTCGGCCTCTTCACCGAAGTCCTCCTCCTCCTCGGCAGTGGCGTCCTGGTACTGCTGGTACTCGGAGACGAGGTCGTTCATGTTGCTCTCGGCCTCGGTGAACTCCATCTCGTCCATGCCCTCGCCCGTGTACCAGTGGAGGAAGGCCTTGCGCCGGAACATGGCCGTGAACTGCTCCGAGATCCTCTTGAAGAGCTCCTGGATGGCCGTGCTGTTGCCGATGAAGGTGACGGCCATCTTGAGGCCTCGCGGGGGGATGTCACACACGGCCGTCTTGACGTTGTTGGGGATCCACTCCACGAAGTAAGAGCTGTTCTTGTTCTGCACGTTGAGCATCTGCTCGTCCACCTCCTTCATGGACATACGGCCTCGGAAGACGGCGGCCACCGTCAGGTACCGGCCGTGACGGGGGTCGCAGGCGGCCATCATGTTTTTGGCGTCGAAGACCTGCTGGGTGAGCTCGGGGACGGTGAGGGCGCGGTACTGCTGGCTGCCGCGTGACGTCAGGGGGGCGAAGCCGGGCATGAAGAAGTGGAGGCGCGGGAAGGGCACCATGTTGACGGCCAACTTGCGGAGATCGGCGTTGAGTTGACCCGGGAAACGCAGGCAGGTGGTGACGCCGCTCATGGTGGCCGAGACGAGGTGGTTGAGGTCACCGTAGGTGGGGGTGGTCAGCTTCAGGGTGCGGAAGCAGATGTCGTAGAGGGCCTCGTTGTCGATGCAGTAGGTCTCGTCCGTGTTCTCCACCAGCTGGTGGACAGAGAGGGTGGCGTTGTAGGGTTCCACCACCGTGTCGGACACCTTGGGGGACGGGACGACGCTGAAGGTGTTCATGATGCGGTCGGGATATTCCTCCCGGATCTTGGAGATGAGGAGGGTCCCCATCCCGGAACCGGTGCCACCGCCCAGCGAGTGGGTCAACTGGAAGCCCTGGAGACAGTCGCAGCTCTCCGCTTCCTTCCTCACCACGTCCAGGACCGAGTCCACCAGTTCAGCCCCCTCCGTGTAGTGGCCCTTGGCCCAGTTGTTGCCTGCGCCGCTCTGGCCTGGGGTGGGGACATGGTGGGGATGTCACGGAGGGGCTCCCAGGGGGAATCTGAGGTCTTTGGGGACTTTGGTTGCTCACTTTGGGGGCTTTCAGAGCAACCTTGAGTAACCTGGGGGCCTCCATCCCACCTCTGGGGACCTTCAAACCAACGCTGAACACCTTGGGGACCTTCATCCCACCCTTGGGGACCTCTATCAACTTCCTTGGGGAGGTCCATCCCAACACCAGGCACCCTGAGCTCCTTGGGGACCTCTGTTACCCTCCATAGTGACTTCCAGTCCACCCTTGGGGGCCTCAGGCTCCTTGGAGACCTCCATCACCCTCCTTGGGGACCTCCAGCCCATGTGTGGGGACTTCACGCTCCTTGGGGACCTCCATCACTGTCTTTGAAGACATCCAGCAAACCCTTGGGGACACCAAGGGCCTTGGGGAACTTCATGGCTCTTCTTGCCCAGCTCCTTGGGGACCTCCATCCCACCCTCAAGAACTTTGAGGGTGAGGGAGGTCCCTCACCCTTGTTGGATGTCTCTACCTGATGCTTGGGGACCTCCATCATCCTCCTTTGAGATCCTCAGCCCACTTTTGAGGATGTTGGGGACCTCCATCACTCTGTTTTCTCCACCTCCATGCCACCCTGGGGCACCCTGAGCACCTCAGGGACTTCTGTGCAACCCCTAGGGACCTCCAGTCCACACCTGAGCTCCTTGGGGACCTCCAGCTGGCCCTTCAAAGCCTTTAACTCCTTGGGGATACCAAGCCCCTTGGGGACCTTTGGTTACCCTTCTTGGGGACCTTTGGTTACCCTTCTTGGGGACCTCTAGCCCACACCTGAGTACCTTAAGCTCCTCATGGATCTCCTCATCCTCCCATCTGGTGACCCCAAAACCCCTCCCAGAACCAAAGTAGTGCCAGCTCTAGGGACATAGGGAAAGACCCTGGCCACCAAGAAGGGGACAATAGGGACCTGCCGCTCTACTGTGATAAGCACCTGAGGGCCACCAAAGAAGAATGTGTCACTCCACTGGAAAGGGCACTCATGAGCCACCACTGGGACCCCATAGGCCACCATGTTGGTGACACTGGGGACCAAATGAAGCCCCCCACCCCATGGTGATGGTGACTGAAGGGCCACCACCAGGAGCCTCAGCCACCAAATGAAGGGACATGCCACCCTGCCATGATGCGCACCCCCGGGCCACCTAGGAGGACAATAGGGGGAACACAGGGGACCCCATGGGACAGCAGGTGACACGGGGACTCACCAAAAACGAAGTTGTCTGGCCGGAAGATCTGCCCAAAGGGTCCTGAGCGCACGGAGTCCATGGTGCCTGGCTCCAGGTCCACCAGGATGGCTCTTGGGACATACTTACCCCCTGGGGACATTGCCGTGTCACCAGGGGGAAGTGCTGGTGACACCACCGCACCACCTCCCCACCCCCAAAACCCCCAGAAACCACCCCAAAACCCGAGGAAGCAGGCAGTGGGGGGGTGAGTCGGGTCTCAGGGGGACAGGGATGTGGGGGTCGTGGGACAGGGTGACGTGGGTGACAGGAGAGGGGGTGACACCGTACCGGTGGCCTCGTTGTAGTAGACGCTGATGCGATCGAGCTGGAGGTCGCTGTCGCCGTGGTAGGTGCCGGTGGGGTCGATGCCGTGCTCGTCGCTGATCACCTCCCAGAACTGGTGGGGACAGGGGGTGGGGTCAGGAAGGCTCCACCCCCACCCCACCCCTCCCCAGACACCTGTGTCGTCCCCCCCCAGAGCGGCCTGGACACCCGGGTCCCTTTTGGGATGGGGTGGGGGGAAGGTCCGGGTCCCCCCATCGGGCCTCAGGGCAGACGGGGCCAGCCCTGGGGTGGGAGAAACCTGCACAGGGGGTGGGGTTTGGCCCAGGGCGTGTCCAAAGGGGCGGGGCCTGCAGGAGGAGGGGACACCTCATTGGAAGAGCAGCCCCCCCGTGGGCTGAGCCTTGAATAGCAGTGGAATCTTATTGGAGGAGCCAGCCCGAGGGGGCGGGGCTTCATTGGAGGAGTGAGCTCTAGAGGAAGACACACCCCCGGGGCGGAGCCAAAGCAGGCAGCACCAATCAGGAGGCAGGACCCACCCAAGGAGGCGGGGTCCGACCACAAAGGGTGGGGGAGCCCTTAAAGGGGCGTGGCCTCACACCCGCAGGGGCGTGGCCAAGGTTGGGCGTGGCCACACACCCCCAAAAGAAAAACGGCCGGGCGGGAACCGGAAACAGGGTTTGAATCATAGAAAACGTCTAATTATCCAAATACCCATAAATTTACCTTTTTTCCACCCCCAAACAAAATACCTCTCCTCAAGAAAAAAAACCCAAAACCCTCCTAACCGAATTTCTCTGAAATTTTAGGTTTTCTGCCCCAAAAATTCTGCCCGGGGGGGAGGGGCAGCAAGGAACAAAGGGTGGGGGAGGGGCAGGCACCCTGGGGACCCCCAACCCCCCCCCAAGGTCATTGCGGGGGTTGGGGGGGGGGGGGGGGGGGGGCAGGGCCACACCCTGCGGGTAAAAGCAGGCCAAACCAGGGAAATTTGGGGGTGGAGAAGAAACGGGTTAAAAACCGACGATTCGGGTTAAAAAACATCATTCCGAAGCCTAAAAAATCTGCATGAAGGTGCAGTTAAAAAATTACCATTTTTCTTCAAAAATCAATCCTGCTTCAGGGCAGAAAAATTTGATTACGGGCTAAAAAAAGTCCCTGGGGTGGGGGGGGGGGGAAGAACAAATTTTGGGGCTAAAAATCTTCATTTTGGCACCGGAACGTGCTTTTTTAGGAAGAAAAAGCCTCTCTGGTGGTGGTGCAGAAAAAGAGCAATTCTGCAGTAGGATGATCCCGGGTTGCTGCTAAATATCGCTATTACGGGGTTAAAAACATCATTCCGGGGCAAAAATTGGCTTTTTTTCGTTTTAACAAGCCTTTTTTTTTTTTTAGATATTTTGGAGAACAAAGATCCCCTTCTGGGGCTGAAATACTCCATTTTGGGGGCTGAAACCTCCGCCCGGAGAAACAAAGATCTTATTCTGATGCCAAAAACGTCCATTTTGAGCCCAAAATCGCCGTTTGGGTGGAGAAAGCCCGATTTTTGTACTAAAAAAAAAATGATTTTGGAGCTGAAAAAAATATTGAACGGCGGGAAAATCCCACTATTCCGCAAAAAAAAAAATAGATTCTGGCAAAGTAAAAAGCTATTTTCAGGCCAAAAACATCCACTGTGGGGCCAAAACTGCCGTTGTGCAGCAAAAAAAAATCCGCATTTTGGGGTAAAAACCCCATTAATTATGACGCTAATTTGCAGCCAAAGAAAAATGGCATTTGGGAGCACAAAGATGTTAATTCTTGAGCTGATGACCTCCATTTTGGGGCTGGAAACCTCCATTTTGGGGCAAACCCCCCATTTTAGCTGTGAAAAAAAAAACCCACAACTAAAAAAAAAAATAAAATCCGATTTGGGGCTGAAAAGCTCCTTTTGGATTCTCAAAACCTTATTTTGGAGCCGAAAAAAAGCCACCTGGGGGCTGAAAATGACAATTCGGGGAACAAAGATCTTGCTCTGAGGCTGAAAACCTCCATTTTGGGGCTGGGAATCTCTCCTTGGGGCAGAAAGCCACATTTTAATCGTGAAAAAAAATCCAGGTTGGTGGAAAAAAAAAATGGTATTTTAAGTCTGAAAGCCTCCACCTCAATGCCAGAAAGTCTGTTGAGGGGGTGGAAATCCCCTATTTTAGGGCTAAAAACTCCGTTTCAGGGAACAAAGCACTTATTTCAAGGCCGAAAAATCTCCATCTTGGGGCCGGAAACCCCGATTTTTGAGGTCAAGCCCCTCAATTTCGGGCTTTAAAAACATTTATTTTTTTTTACGCCCAACCCCTATTTTACGCCTAGAAAAGATAACTCCTATTTTGGGGCACAACGATCCCTTTTTTAGGGGCGAAAAACTCGCCTTTTGTGGCCGTGAGCGCCTTCTGAGAGGCGGCACGCCCCTATTTTGGGGCTGAAAAACCTGATTTTGGGCTCAGAAACCCATTCTTTTGGGGCGGAAAACCCCAATTTCGGGGCCGAACACGCTGTGGGAGGCACGCCCCGATTTTTGAGGCAAAAATCTTTAGTTTAGGACATAGAAGTAATTTTAGCGTGGAAAACGCCTATTTTGCGGCTCATATACCTAAATACAGTGGGTGCAAAATCGTTTTTGGGGGCTAAAACCGGCCATTCTGGGGCTGAATAACCTGAATGGGGCGGGTCGCCGCGATTTTGAGTTTAAAATAGCACAATTCTAGCTTTTTAACATGGCTTGGGAAGGTGTGTGCGAACTTGGAGGCTATTTTGAGGCTAATCCCCTTAATTCTGGGGCTTTAACCCTCACCTTAAGGCTGAAAATTCCGAATAGAGACAAAAATAGCAATTTGGGGGCCGAATATGTTGAAGGGGGAATAGAAGGGAACAAGAAAATAACATTTTTTGTGGTAAAAAGGGCCGTTTTCGGGCTGAAAAGCCGCATCTCGGGGCCGGTTCCCTCAGGCGCGGCGGGAAACCGCCATTTTGGGGCCGCGTGAGAAGAAGGGGGGGGGGGAGGGGCGGGGCGCCCCCATTTTGAGGCCGGAAACCTCCATTTTGGGGCCGACCCGCTTCGTTTGGAAGCCGACCCCCCCTTATTTCGAGGCCGCGCTTTTCATTTCAGGCCCTGAGCGGGCAAGAAAGGCACGTTTTTAGGCTGAAATCGCCCCGATTCGGGTCCGCCTTTGTCTGAGCGCGGGAGGGGGGGGGTTGGGGGGGGTGGAGCTTCTTAAAAGGGGCCGCGCCGCGGTGAGAGGGAAGAAGGGGGAGGGGGGCGCTACCCCGCCGGCCCGACGCCGCCCGCCCGCTGTTCACCTTGGCCCCGATCTGGTTGCCGCACTGGCCCGCCTGGATGTGGACGATCTCCCTCATGGTGGCGGCGTGGGTCGGGCTGGGCGCGGTGACGGTTGCCGGAGCGGTGGGCCCCACCCGGTCTTGCTGGTCGAGTTGGCGGCGCGGCCCCTTTAAGGCGGGAGCGCTGTCGCGAGCGCGGCGGCAGCGACAATGGCGGCTCCCGCGGCCCCGCGGCGCCTCATATAGACAAAGCGGCGGCGGCCGGCCCCGCGCTCCCATTGGACGGCACCGCCCGCTCTCCCGCACTCCCATTGGGCAGCGCGAGCGGGAGGCTCCGCCCCGTCTCTGCTCGCCCCGCCCCTTCACCGGGCCCGCTCTGCCACCTTCTCGAGTGCTGAAGGTGGGCGCTCTGCGCGCCGCGCTCTATGGTAAGCACCGCCCACTGCCGCGCCGCCGCGCTCGGAGGACCGTCCCCGCCCCTCTCTATGGCCCGCGCTGGACGGACGCGCGCGGCGACCAATGAGAGTGGCCGATGGGCGGTGACGCCGGGCGGTGGCGGCCAATGGGGACGGGAGGGCGGGGCGTGGGTGTGGTGGCGCGGGAGGGGTGAGTGTGGGGGGCTCTGTGAGGCGGTTTGGGGGGGCCCGTGGGGCAGTTGGGCACTCTCTGGGGCACTTCGGGGGTTTGTGGGGCAGTTGGAGGGTCCAGGGGGCGGTTGGGAGGGTGTGAGGCGATTTGGGGGGTCCCTGGGGCAGTTTGGGGCCCTGTGGGACAGTTTGGGGGCTTCCCGGGGGAATTTTGGGCTCTCTGGGGCATTTTGGGGGGTCCCTGGGGCACTTGGGAGGGTCGAGGAGCAGTTGCAAGGGGTGTGGGGCAGTTTAACGGGTTCCTGGGGCAGTTTTTGGGACTCTGTGGGGCAGTTTGGACAGTCCCAGAGGCACTTGGGAGGGGTGTGGGGCAGCTTGGGGCTCCCTGGGGCAGTTTGGGGGGGGTCCTTGGGGCAGTTTGGGTCTCCTTGGGACAGGATACAGGGTTGGGGAGGGCAATTTGGGGGGGCAGTTAGAAAACAGGGGAGCAATAGGAGCTGGGGGGCAGTTGGGGGAGGCAGTTGGAGGATGAAGGAGATAGTTGGGGGGGTCCTTTGGGCCCAGGGGGGCAGTTGTGAGGTCAGTGATGACCGAGGGGCACTTGAGGGGGGCAGCTGTAGCTGAAGGGGGGCAGTTTGGGGGGCACTTAGGGACTGGGGAGCAGTTGGAGGAGTGTGGGGGGAGTTGTTTCTGTGGGGCAGTTGTTTCCCCCCCCCCCCCCAGACCATGCAGCGAAGGCGACACCGAGGCCTTGGCACCGCAGGGGGTGCAGGTAGGTGTGTGTCCCACCCCTCCCATTTCGGGGTCCCCTCCTGGATGCCTGGGTCCCTTGGAGGGGGAGGGGCGCTCCCAGACACCTGGGTCCCCAAAGACGGGGGTGTCCTGCAGCCCCCCAAACGCCTGTGTCCTCTTTAGCACGGAGGCCGAAGCCAGGGATCCCCCTCGCCAGTGACTCGGAGGATGACGATGAGCTGCCCTGGGGTGAGTTGGGGGGGACACAACACACTGTTATTGTAGGACCTACAGAAACACAACAGGGTGGCGGTTACAGTAGGACCTACGTAACCACCAGCCATGTGTTATTGTAGGGACCACCAAAATGGGGTGGGGGGAAGACGAGCCTGGACGCCTGGGTCTGATAGGACCCTGTGGAGTTATTGTAGGCCCTACAATAACAATCTCTGCCCTGTTCCCACAGGCCCTGCCCTTGGAGACACTGCCTCACCCCGAGTCGTGCCGGAGAGGTAGGTGGGACCCCGATATGGGAGCCCCTTGGGGTGTGTTCAGGACCCCAAATCCCTACATCGTCCCCCCGTGCAGCGACCCAGAGGAGCCAGATGTGCACCCAGATGTTCGCCCCCCCCGAAAACGCTACCACACCCCCGCGCCAGGTCGCCACCCGGATGTGGCCACACCCTGCCCGGATCCAGATGTCAGAGGACCCAAAAAGCGCCGTTTTGGCCCCCAAACCACCCCAGATCCAGGTGCTGGGAGAAAAATAGCTGTTCCGAATGTTCAGCCCCCAAATCACTCTCTGAACCCCCAAAAGGTTGTGAATCCAGATGTGAAACATCTGGCAGGCAGCAACCAGACCCTCAATGTTGAGAGTGATGCAGATGTCAAGGTGCCCCCCCAAACTGCTCTTTTTCACCCAAACCGTCACCGGACTGCCCTGGAGGTGTGCAGTAACCTAGATGTGGAGGAAAGGGGCCCAAATCCAGATGTTGGAGGTACCAAAAATCGATGTCGGATGGTTGTGGTGGACAGTGACACAGATGTGGAGGAGGTTGAGGTCCTTCCAGACGTCGGGTGCCCAAAAATACGTAGAAGGGACCCAAACATGCCCCAAAAAACAGGCGTGGAGATGGAGACCCCGCATCCAGATGTTGGAGGTCCCAAAAATGGATGCCAGACCCTTGTGGACAGTGATACAGATGTGGAGATGGAAAGCTCAAATTCAGCTGTTGAAGGGCCCACAAACAGACACCAGATGCTCGTGGTGGACAGTGATACAGATGTGGAAGAGAACGGAACCACTCCAGATGTCGGATGCCCCCAAACCCATCAAGAGACCCAAAATGTATCTAAAAACCAGAATAGTGAGATGGGGACCCTCAATGCAGATGTTGAACATTCGCAAAATGGGCATCAATTGCTCCTGGTGGACAGTGATACAGATGTGGAGGAGAATGGAGCCAATCCAGATGTTGGATACCCTAAAACCCATCAAACAACCCAAAACATACCCTCCAAAAAAATTATTGAGGTGGAGATACAACGTGCAGATGTTAAAGACTCACAAAAGGGCCACCAGATGCTTGTGGTGGACAGTGATACAGATGTGGAGGAGGACACTGCCAATCCAGATGTTGGGTGTCCAGAAAGCCCCAGAAGAGCCCCCAGAGGCCCAGGTGTGAAGACAGAGACCACAATTCGTGATGTTGAAGGAGAACGGACTCTCCTCGTGGAGAGTGATACAGATGCGGAAGAGGACATTTCCAATCCAGATGTTGGGACTCGAAAAACCCATGGTGCAACCCAAAATGTACCCAGAATTCCAGTTGTGGAGACAGAGAGGCCAGATCCACGCCAAAAGAAACAATGGACACTTGTCGTGGACAGCGATACAGATGTGGAGGAGAATGAGGGGAATGCAGATGTTGGCTGTAAAAAAATCCATAGAATTGCCAAAAAATCATGCAAAGATCCAGATGTGGAGGCGCAGAACCCAAATCCAGGTGTTAGAAATCCCCCAAATGAGCGTTGGAACCTGGAAATGGACAGTGACACAGATGTGGAGGAAGAAGACCTGAGTCAACATGTTCTTCGCCCGAATAGCCACAAAACACCCCAAAACACCCGGAAAGACCCAACTGTGGTGATGGAGACCCCGAATCCAGATGTTGGTGGCCTCAGCTGGTGCTCAATGGCCTCCAATGGTGACAGCGATACAGATGTGGAGGAGAATGAGGGGAATGCAGATGTTGGCTGTAA
Organism: Numenius arquata; assembly: GCF_964106895.1. Lineage (NCBI taxonomy): Eukaryota > Metazoa > Chordata > Aves > Charadriiformes > Scolopacidae > Numenius > Numenius arquata. Next base: position 2,117,035 of record NC_133603.1, on the reverse strand, counting down.
AAAAATCCATAGAATTGCCAAAAAATCATGCAAAGATCCAGATGTGGAGGCGCAGAACCCAAATCCAGGTGTTGGAAATCCCCCAAATGAGCGTCGGAACCTGGAAATGGACAGTGACACAGATGTGGAGGAAGAAGACCTGAGTCAACGTGTTCTTCGCCCGAATAGCCACAAAACACCCCAAAACACCCGGAAAGACCCAACTGTGGTGATGGAGACCCCGAATCCAGATGTTGGTGGCCTCAGCTGGTGCTCAGTGGCCTCCAATGGTGACAGCGATACAGATGTGGAGGACCTCGATGCCCTTCCCAACGTTGGAGCTCCAAACCCATGTGGGACAGCCCATGAGGGCATGGATACAGTTACTAAGGTGGCCACTGCTCCAGATGTTGATCCCGAGGGGCCAATGCGGACCAACGATGATCCAGAGTTGAAGCTGACCTTCCCAGCTCCAGATGTTGGAGCTCCCAAAGCCCAGGGCCTGATCCTGGGTGTGGACAGCGATAGAGATGTTGAGGACAATGTTGTCATTCCAGATGTTGAGACAGTGCAAAGATGTCAAAGGGCATCTGGTGACCCAGATGTGGCGATGACACCCCCAAATCCAGATGTTTCCTCTCCCACAAGCCCCCAGAGCAGCAGCGACACCGACGTGGAGGAGGTGGCCCCCACTCCAGATGTTCGGAGCCTGCGGAGCCAAGTCCGGTTCAAAAATTGCCCCCATCCAGATGTTGCGACAGGCAGCGATGCCACTGTGGAGGAGATGAACCCAAAATGCTGGAAATCGTCCCCAAAAAGGCAGGGCTTTCCCTTAAAATCTGAGGGTGACACAAGTGTGGAAAGGATGGTCCCAAACCACCATGATTTAGCCCCAACTATGGATGTGGAGGCCCCGAATCCAGATGTTGGGCCCCAGCAATGTAGTAGGGAGCCCCCAGTGAGGGGCAGGGATCCAGCTGTGCCGCCAGATGTTTCCACCCCCGAATCCCCACACGTGGACCCAAATTCAGCTGTCACCGGCGATGCTGATGGCGCACCCAGGAGTGATGGGGCCACCCCCAGCAGGGACGCGGCTGCGGCGGTGACAGAAAGTGACACCGAGGGTAAGTGGGGGTGCCCCGGACATATGGGTCCCCCTCTGGACACCCGGGTCCTTTCTCAAGGTCCTTCCCACCCCACAGAAGATCTCGACCTCTTCCTGGAGCCCACCCAGAGCTTCTTGACGCCGGCGGCCAAGGGTAGGTGGCCCAGATGCCTGTGTCCCCCCTGACACCTGGGTCCCCCCCCCAGATGCCTGGGTGTCCCCCCCAGACGCCTGGGTCCCCAGCGTGGCTCTCCTGCAGGCACAGCTCCAGACTGGGACACCGAGGAGCCCACCCAGCGCTTCTTCCTCCCCAAGGAGGATGAGGAGGAGGAAGAACAGCCCCCTCAGGACCCCCCAGACGCCTGGGTTCGGCCCCCGGATTCCTGGGTCCCCCCCAGACGCCTGGGTCCCCAGCGTGGCTCTCCCGCAGAGGCAGCCCCGGGCTGGGACCCCGAGGAGCCCACCCAGCGCTTCTTCCTCCCCAGGGAGGAGGAGGAGAAGAAGGAGGAAGAGCAACCCCCTCCGGAGCCCACAGGGTCCCCCCCCAACACCTGGGTCCCCCCCAGATGCCTGGGTCCCCAGCGTGGCTCTCCTGCAGAGGCAGCCCCGGGCTGGGACCCCGAGGAGCCCACCCAGCGCTTCTTCCTCCCCAGGGAGGATGAGGAGGAGGAAGAGCAGCCCCCCCAGGACCCCCCAGATGCCTGGGTCCCCCCGGCAGAGCCGGTGACGGTGACACCAGCCCAGGAGGGGGCAGGGACAAGAACAGCCCCCAGCGGGGAGGTGAGTGCGAGGGGACCCAGGTGTCCGGGTGGCCCCCACACCCTCCCCCCCCAAAAAGAGGACCCAGGCACTGACACCCCCCCCCCCCAAAATCCTCCAGGTCGGGGAGGGTCCCCGTCGCAGCCAGCGCCTGGCCAGGAGCCGGGGGGGTGGAGCCAAGGGAGGTGGGGGCGGGGCCAGCAGGGTGAGGGGCGGGGAACACCCTGACCCCGCCCCCGTGCGGCGCAGCCCCCGCCTCCAGGCCCCCCCTCCTGCACCAGAGCCACTGACCACGAGGGGGCGGGGTCAAATGGAGCCACGCCCCCCGACCAAGCCACGCCCCCGCAGAACAGGCCCCGCCCCTCCACAGACACAGGTGGGTGTGGCTGGGGCAGGGTCTGTTCTTGGTGGGCGGAGCCTAAGGGTGGGTGGGTGTGTCTGTGCTGGGTGGGTGGGGCCAAAGCACAGGGTGTGGCTGGGGGTGGGGTCAGCACTGGGTGGGCGGGGTCTCTGGATGGGCTAGGCCCCACCCCCACAGGCTGCTGATTGGTAGAAATCAGGGTGGGGCTTTTTAGGAAGGGGCGGGGTCTCATGCTGTGGCTCTGCCCCCCACCCCAGGAGGAGGAGGAGGAGCCACCAGAGGTCACAGGGCACCAGCTCCGCCCCCGGGGGGGCCCCGCCTCCGCCCCCCCCAAGGTACTGTGGGAAGTGGGGGGGCAGCACCCTGAGGTGTTCCCTGATGTCCCTGTGTGTCCCCCAGTGTCACCCTTGAGTGTCCTAATGTCCTCATGGTCCCCCTGGTGCTGTTCATGTGGGTGGTGGCCTCCCCAGGGATGTCCCCAACATGTCCCCATGGTGTCCCCACATCCTCAGGTGCTGTTCATGGGGGTGCTGGCCTCCCCAGGGATGTCCCCATGGTGTCCCCACATCCTCAGGTGCTGTTCATGGGGGTGGTGGCCTCCCCAGGGATGTCCCCAACATGTCCCCATGGTGTCCCCACATCCTCAGGTGCTGTTCATGGGGGTGCTGGCCTCCCCAGGGATGTCCCCATGGTGTCCCCACATCCTCAGGTGCTGTTCATGGGGGTGGTGGCCTCCCCAGGGATGTCCCCAACATGTCCCCATGGTGTCCCCACATCCTCAGGTGCTGTTCATGGGGGTGGTGGCCTCCCCAGGGATGTCCCCAACATGTCCCCATGGTGTCCCCACACCCCCAGGTGTTCTTCACAGGAACGGTGGCCCCCCAAGGGATGTCCCCAACGTACCCCCATGGTGTCCCCGCGTCCCCGGGTGCTGTTCATGGGAGTGGGCGTGGCCCCAACATACCCCATGGTGTCCCCACATCCCCAGCTGCTCATTCCAGGGATGTCCCCAGCATGTCCCCACATCCCTAGGTGCTATTCATGGCGGGTGACGGCCTCCCCATGAATGTTCCCAACATGTCTTCATGGTGTCCTTATTTCTTCAGGTGCTGTTCACGGGGGTGGTGGCCTCCCCAGACATGGAGGTGGCCCTGAAGACACTGGGGGGGTCCATGGCCACCTCCGTCTTCGACTGCACCCACCTGGTGACCGACCGCGTCCGACGCACCGTCAAGTTCCTCTGCGCAGTGGCCCGCGGCGTCCCCATCGTCACCCCTGAGTGGCTTCACAAGGTCCCATGGGAGAAGGGGACAGGGGTGACAGTTCTTGGGGACAGGAAGGAGGATCTTGGGGTCATGGGGGTTCTTGGGGACAGGACGTGGGGTTTCTGGGGACAGGGAGAGGTTTCTTGGAGACATGGGGGATCTTGGAGACAAGGGGAGTGTCCTTGGGGACATGAGAGGCCTTGGGGACATGGGAGGGTGTGTTTGGGGACACAGGGGTCATTAGGGCCAAGGGAGGGGGTCTCTGGGGACAGGGAGGTCCTTGGGGACAAGGGATGGGATCTTTGGGGACATGGACAATCTCGGGAACAAAGTAGGGGTCCTTGGGGACAAGGGAGTGTCCTTGGGGACAGGGAGGTTGTGGGGGACAAGGGAGAGGGGTTTTGGGGGACATGGTGGTCCTTGGAGACAAAGAAGGGCCCCTTAGGGACAAGGGGGTGTCCTTGGGGACAAGGACATTGAGGACATTGAGGACAAGAGGGGACCTTGGGGACAGGTAGTGGGATCCCTGGGGACATGGAGTCTTTGGGTGACAAGGGAGGAGGTTGTTTGGGGATGGGGGTGGGACCTGGTGGGTCCCTGGGGTTGAAGGTGCCACCACGTGTCCCCCATGTCCCCAGAGCGCCCGCAGTGGCCGTGTCCTGGTGCCGGGTCCCTTCCTGGTGCGTGACAGCCAGCAGGAAAGTCACTTCGGCTTCAGCCTGGCCCAGGCCCTGCGCCGCGCCCGCCGCCGCCCCCTGCTCCAGGTGACCCTCCCCAACTGTCCCCAGCCCTTCCCAACTGTCCCAAACCCTTCCCAACTGTCCCCACCCCTCCCTGAGGCACCCTGTCCCCCCCACCCAGGTGTCCCTGTCCCCTCACTGAGTGGGGACACCCACTGAGGACGCAGCGCAGGGCAGTCAGGAGGTGTCACCTGATGCCACCTAATGTCACCTGGTGGCCCCATGGTGGCCCCAGGTGTCCTTGACCCCCATTGAGTTGGGTCGGTCCCCCCTGTGTGACCTTGGTCCCATCAGGAGGGCTTGGGGATGGCCAGAGGGGTGTCCCCTCCTTTGCTGGTGTCCCCAAGGTGTCCCTGTCCCCTAGAGTGGCCCTGGTCCCCCAGGTTGTGTCACCCGCATGTGGCCTCGGTCAAGTGTGGTGGGCTCAAGGACAGCCCCAAGGGGCGTCCCCTGATGTCCCTTGGTGTCCCCTGGTGTCTTCACACTGTCCCCAAAGACGTTCCTTGTGTCCCCAAGGTGTCCCTGTCCCCCAGGGGACATTCCAGGGTCTCAGGGATGGACTGATGGACGTGTCCCCCTGTGTCCCCCCTCTTCCCGGTGTCCCCAGGGCTACGAGGTCCACGTCACCCCCAGCGTCCGCCCGGAGCCCGAGCACATGAGGGACATCGTCACCTGCAGCGGTGGCACCTTCCTGCCCACCATGCCCCACACCTACGCGGTGAGGGGACAGCGGGGGGGGCCCAGAGCCACCGAGGGGGGGGGGGGGACACATGGTGGGGGGGTCCCAGAGACTTTGAGGAGGGGACCAAGGGGACATCAGGGGACACTGAGATCCCCAGAGCCACCAAGGAGGGGACCAAAGGGCTATTGGGGGGTCCCAAAGCCACTGGGGGGGACATGGGGGGGGTCAGAGTGCCCTGAGGGGGGGGGGGGGGGGTAGGGCATGCTGGGGGGCTTGGGATGGGGGGTCCCATTGGGGTTGGGGGGGTCCCACTGGGTTTGAGGGGTCCTGGGGGGGGGGGGTGATGGGGTGCCAGGGGGGTTGGATTCCCATGGAGGGGGGGTCAGAACATCCCAGGGCTCCTGGGGGGGTCCCATTGGGGTTGGGGTCTCCCGGGGAGGGTCTCGGGGGGTCAGGATCCTCTGGGTGGGGGGGATCAGGGCATCCCGGGGATCTTGGGGGGGCTCCCACTGGGTTTGAGGGGTCCTGGGGGGGGTTGGGGTCCCACGGAGGGGGGGTCAGAACATCCCAGAGCTCCTGGTGGGGGGGGGGGGGTGTCCCGTCGGGGGTTACTGGTGATACTGGGGACCCCAGAAACCTCAGAGCGTTGGGGGGGGAGAGGAATCCCAGTGGTGGGGAGAGTGAGATGGGGAGGGTCCTGGAGGTTTGGGGGGGACCCCACTGACCCCCCCCCTCGTGTCCCGTCCCCCCCCCCCCTCCTCTCCTTTCGCAGCCGCGGCGGCTGGTGATCTCGTGCGAGGCGGACGCGGGGCGCTGGGCCCCGGCACTGGCCGCCCGCTTGCCCTTGGCCTCGGCCGAGCTGCTGCTGACGGGGCTACTGCGCCAGCGCCTCCACTTGCCCCCCTTCCTCCTGCCCCCCCCCGACGGGACCCCCCCAGTTCCTCCCCCTACAAGGACTCCTCCAGCCCCCCCGCGGGACCCCCCTCACACCCCGGGCCGTGCCCAGGAACCCCCCCACGCTGCTGGGAGCCCCCAGGGGACCGGGGGGGTGACGACACGTGGCCGGAGCCGACGACCCCCGCGGGACCCCCCCCGGGACCCCCCCGGCACCCGGCGGCGGCCGGCGGCCCCCCCCACCCGCTAATAAAGGGTTTGGTTTTTTGGCAGTGAAAAAGAGGGTGATTTGGGGTTTGGGGGGGACATGGGGGTGTCACTTCTCCCACGGGGTGGGGGACCCCAAATCCCGCCCTTTAAGGGTGGACAGGGGAGTGTCACCTCCCAGGTGGGCTTGGGGACCCCAACCCCCCCCCCTTTTCGAGGGGACACGGGGGTGTCACAATCCTGGCGGGGTGGGGAACCCCAGTCTCCCTTTTGAGGGGGACATGGGGGGGACACGGGGGTGTCACATCCCTGGCGGGGTGGGGGACCACACACACATCCCCCCTGCTTTCGAGGGGTCTTGGGGACAAAGAGGGGACATGGGGTCATGGGAGGAGACACGGGAGGGGCTGTGGGGACACGCGGGAGGTGACAGGGACACAGAGGGGACACGGGGGAAGAGATCCCTCTGTGTGGCCTTGGTGGCCCTGGGGACCCTCTTGGGCCACTGCGGTGGCCTTGGGGACATGGGACTTCCCCTGGGGGGCACCGGGACCCCTTGCTTGACCATGGTGGCTTCGGGGACACCAGGAACCCCCATGGGGACATGGGGGGGGGGGGGACACATAGGTGGGGACATGAGGTGACAGGGAGAGGACACATGGGAGGTGACATGGGGACATGGGAAGGGGCGTGGGGACAAAGGAGATGGGACGCACACGTTGGGGACAAAGTGACACAGAACCAGGACTGCAACGGTGACGTGTTGATGCCACTGGTCCCCAGAGAAGCCACTGGTCCCCGGTGAAGCCACCGTCCCCTACCGCAGTCCCCGTGGCAGCAGCCCCGGGAGGGCGGCGGTGGCATCTCGACAGCGCTGGGCCACGCTGATGGCCACGGTGGCATTGGGGACACCGAGGGTGGCCAGCAATTCCCGGGCCACCCGCAGTGTCCCCAGGAGATGGCCCTTGGCCAGGCGGGCGCTGGCGTCCCACAGCGCCTCGGCCACTGCCACCGCTGCCATCAGGTCCTTGGGGACACCAGGACCCTCCTGGGCCACCCCAGGAGCCTCAGGGCCACCCTGTCCCCCATCAGGGCCACCGTGTCTAGCAGCCGTGGCGCCCACGGTGGCCTCGATGTCCTCGAGGCAGCGGCGCAGGTGATAGTAGAAGTGGGTGGCCCCGTGACAGGCGGCCACCAAGCGTCCCAGGGGCTCGTGGGCCACCGTTGCCCGCCGTCCCTGTTCCTCGGTCACCGCCGTCTCCACCATTGCCACCGCCGTCTTCTCGATGGCCTCAGTGGCCGCCTCCAGCCCCGCGCTGGCCTCCGCCACCTGCTTCCTGTGGGCTGTCAGCACCTCAGCCACTGAAGCCACCTCCGAGGTCACCGGCAGTGCCCTGGTGGCCTCCAGCAGCTTCTGGCGCGCCCTGTCCTGCTGGGCCATCGCTGCTTCCAGGTGGCTCGCGGTGACCCTGGTGGTGGCCCCTGGGGTGGCCAAGGTCCCGCAGGCATCCCTCAGACGCACGGCGTCCCCCGCCAGCGTGGCCCAGGTGGCCTCCACTGAGGCCACCGCCTCCCGCCACGCGTGGGTGATGGTCATCACAGTGGCCCAGGGGTCCCCTGTGGTGGTCCTGGGGACAGTGGGATCCCCTGGTGGGACTGCAGCAGGCTCAGGGGTGGCTCCTGTGGTGGCCCTGGCAGTGGCCAGGGCACGACGGAGGCGGGTGGCCTCTCCGTGACCATGGCCCATGGCCCGTTTGATGTTGGCAATGAGGGCCACCAGCCCTGCCCGCAGTGAGCCCGGTGGCACGGCCAGGGGGATGTCCCCTGGAGTGGCCCCCAGCTCGCCCAGGGTGGCCACCACAGTCACCAGCGGCTCCAGCAGCTCTGGGGACACCTGGGGATGGGGACAGCAGGGTCTCCCGTGTCCCTTGTCCTGGGTGTCCCCTATGTCCCTCGTCCCCTCTGGGGTCCCCTGATGTCCCCTGTCCCCTCTGCTGTCCCCGTGTCACCATGGGGTCCCCCCCACGTCCCTTGTCCCCTCCCTGGAGTTCTCTAAGGCCTTTGTCCTCTCTGGGGTCCCCTGAGGTTCCCTTCAGGGTCTCCTGATGCCACCCTCGGGTCCCCCATGTCCCTTGTCCCCTCCTCGGGGTTCCCCAAAAGCCCTTGTCACCTTCAAGGTCCTCTGATGCCACCACCATCGGCTACCCCATGGCCCTTGTCCCCTTTGGGGTCCCCGGTGTCATCCTGGGGTTCCCCGATGTCTTCCGTCCCCTCCATTGTCCCCACTGTCCCCCTGGGGTCCCCCCCAACTCCCTGTGACCCCCGTCCCCCTTGTCACCGCCACCCCCCGTCCCCTGCCAAGCCCTTGTCCCCCTGTCACTCACCTGCCACCCCCAATCCCCTGTCACCCTCCCGTCCCCTCTGCCACCCCCGTCACCCCCCCTCCTGTCCCTGTCACCCCCCCCGCCGCCCCGTTCCCTGTCCCCTCTGCCACTGCCCTGTCCCCCTGTCCCCACCACCTTGTCACCCCCCTGCCACCCTGACCCCCTCTGCCACCCCCGTCACCCCCCGTCCCCTCTGTCCCTCCCGCCCCCTGTCCCTCTGTCCCCCCCCCCAGCCCCCTCTGTCCCCCCCCCGCCACCCCATTCCCCGTCCCCACCTCCCCTCTCTCACCCTGTCCCCTCTGCCACTGCCCTGTCCCCCTGTCCCCACCACCTTGTCACCCCCCTGCCACCCCCTCCGCCACCCCCCCCGGCCACCCCGTCCCCTCTGCCACTCCCCAGCTCCGCGTGTCCCCCCCAACCCCTCTGTCCCCCCCCGCCCCCTTCCCCGTCACCCCCCTGCCACCCCCTGTCCCCTCTGTCACCCCCCTGCCACCCCCTGCCCCCTCTGTCACCCCCCTGCCACCCCCTGTACACACACCCCCCCCCCCCCCCCGTCTCTCTGTCCTGTCCCCTCCCCCACCCCGGCCACCCTGCGCCGAGATTTGTCCCACCTCGGGGGGGACGATGGCCCCGGTGGTGGCCTCGGGGGTCTCCATGGGTGGTGGCCACGGTGGGGACGCGGAGAGGGGACGGGCAGGGCCGGGAGGTGACGGCAGCGGGGGCGGCCGCGGCCCCGGGGCTGGAGGAGGGGACGCCGCCAGTGGGACGTCACCCGCCCCGTCACCCCAGCGCGGCCACCCACCCCCCCGCCCTGTCCCCCCACCCCGTGTCCCGCAGCGGGACCCCGCTGTCCCCCCCCGCCCAATGTCCCCAGCACGGCCACCCACATTCCTCAGGGTCCCCCAATGTCCCCAACAGGGTCCCACAGCCTCCTCGATGTCCCCAACAGGGTCCCGTGGCCACTGGTGTCCCCTAATGTCGCCAACACAGCCCTATGGTCCCTGATGTCACCCCCCGATGTCCCTGACACGGCCCCAGCGTGGCCACTCACCCCCTTCCGTGTCCCCTCATGTCCCCAACGGGACCCCACAGCCCCCGATGTTCCCCTAATGTCCCCAGTGGGCCACTCACAGCCCTTGGTGTCCCCCAATGTCCCCTCCAGCGTCTCTCAATGTCCCCAACAGGGTCTGGTGGCCACTCTTGTCCCCCAATGTCCCCAGTGCAGTCCCATGCTCCCTGATGTCCCCCCCGATGGTCCCCAAGAGAGCCCCAGCACGGCCACTCCCAGTCCTCAGTGTCCCCCCTTGTCCCCCTGTGATGTCCCAATGTCCCCCGATGTCCCCCCGGCCCCTGATGTCCCCCACTGTCCCCAATGCAGCCCCAAGGCCCACAGATCCTCCCCTCAATGTCCCCAGTGGGGCCCCAACACGGCCACCTGCAACATTCAGTGTCCTCCCCGTGTCCCTCGATGTCCCCAGCGTGTCCCCGGCACCATCTCCGCATGTCCCTAATGTGTCCCCAGTGGTGGCCTCAGTGTCCCCGATGTGTCCTCAATGGCAGCCCCAGCACCGGCCCCAGCGATGTCCCCGGAGCGTCCCCAATGCTGTGGCCAAGGTGGCCTCAGAGATGTCCCCAACACAGCCCCAGTGATGTCCCCATTGCGGTAATGGCCTGTCCCCAGTGCTGGCCCTCAGCGTGTCCTCATCATGACCATGCTGATGTCCCCAGTTTCCCCCCAGTGCTGTCCCCAACATCCCCTAACGTGTCACCACCGTGTCCCTCATGGCTTGGGGACATCCAGCCGGGCACCCTTGGGGACATCTGTCCTCCTGGTGTCCTCTGAATGGGGCGGGGGTGTCCTCTTCCCCTGGCGTCCCCACGTCCCTGCCATGTCCCCAACCCCCAGTGACAGGTCGGGGCCTCAGCATGTCCCTGAGGTTTATTGGGGGGACGGGGGACGGTGTCACCAACCTCTCCCTAGTGTCCTTGGACCACAAAGGGGACATCATCGTCAACGCCCTCAGGCAGGACAGGGGACATCCTGGTGTCCCCAGGACTGAGAAGGGACATCCTGGTGTCTCCAGGATGAGGAGGACCCTACCGGTGTCCCCAGATGGGACAGGGGACATCCTGGTGCCCCTAGAACAAGGCGGGGGGGGGTGCTGTGGGTGTCCCCAGATGGGACAGGGGACATCGGGGTGTTCCCAGGATGGAGAAGGGACATCAGGGTGTTCCCAGGATGAGCGGGACCCTCCCGGTGTCCCCATCCTCATCCCCTACTCGTCCCCCAGCAGAGCCTCCAGCGCCTGGGCCAACCTCTCCGTCCCCTCCTTGTCCCCCATCGCTGTCGCCAAGGCCACCACGGCGTCACCCAGGGCCCGGGCGCTGGCAGGGAAGCCCTGGCCCATCTCCAGGTCCTGGGTGACAGCATCCACCAGGCTCCTCAGGTGATCGGCCACCTCCTCCAGCGTCCCCAGGGTGGCATTGGCAGCAGCGATGGCCTCGGTGGCCTCAGTGGTGGCAGCGGTGGCAGCGGCGGCGTCCCGGGCCAGGCGGTGGTAGCGCAGGGCTTGGTGACGCTGGTGGCTGGCGGCGGTGGCCAAGTGACGCTTGGATGTCCCCGCGCCCCACAGGGCCACCTGGCAGACGAGGGCGACGGCGGCCAGGGAGGGGACGAGGTGGCTCTCCTGGGTCACCCCCAGCGCCTCCCGCACCACGTCCAGGGACACTGCGGGGACATGGAGGGGACGGGGACATCACCCAGAGTCTTTGTCCCCTCCCAGGGTCCCCAGCCTTGTCCCAGTGTCCCCATCCCCTCCCGATGTCCCCTGTCCCCTCCTGGTGTCCCCCATCCCGGTGTCCCCACTCTCCTCCCAGTGTCCCCTGGGATCCTTGTCCCCTCTCAGTGTCCCCTGTCCCTTTCCAGTGTCCCCAGTCCCATCCCAGTGTCCCCCATCCCCTCCAGGTGTCCCCCAGTCCATAGCAGTTGAAGCAGGTGAAGCTCTGTACTGGTCTACACTGGTTTGTAGGACATCCCACTGGTGTTTACGGGTCCCTACTGGTCTGCAGTGGCTCCTACTGGTCCCTACTGGTACATACTGGTCTGAACTGGTCTGTAGAGCTCCTTACCAGTCCATATAGGTCCAGACTTGTCTATACTGGTCAGAGCAGGGCACAGTAGCTACTGGTCTGCAGGGTTTTCTACTGGTTCCTACTGGTCTGTAGAGTGCTCTACCGGTATTACTGACCCAAAGACGGTCAGCTGGGCTTCCTACTGGTCTAAACTGGTCCCTACTGGTCAGAGCAGGAGAAAGTCTCTACCTACCTGTACAGCTCCTTACTCGTCCATACTGGTCCTTACTGGTCTGTAGGGTTCTCTGCTGACATTACTGACCCAAACAGATCCACAGGGCTGTCTACTGGTCTGAACTGGTCAATTCTGGCCTATACTGGTCAGGGCAAGAGAAAGCCTCTCCTGGTATGTAGAAATTCCTACTGGTCCGTACTGGTCTCTACTGCTCTGCAGTGGTCCCTCCTGGCCTAAACTGGTTGATACTGGTCAGGGCACATGAAGGTCGCTACTGGTCTGTAGGGCTCCTTACTGGTCCATACTGGTCTGTAGGGTTCTCTGCCGGCATTACTGATCCACCAGATTCGTAGGGCTCCATACTGGTTTAAACTGGTCCATACTGGTCTGGGCAGGGGAAAGTCTCTACTGCTCCGTAGAGCTCTCTACTGGTCTGTACTGGTCTGTAAGACTCACTACCACTATTACTGGTATAAATGGATCTGTAGGACTCCCTACTGGTCTGTACTGCTCCATACTGGTCTGCAGGGCTCCTTGCTGGTATTACTGGTCTGTAGGGATCTCTACCAGCATTACTGGTCCAAGCTGAGCTGTAGGGCTCCCTACTGGTCTAAACTGGTCCCTTCTGGTCTGGGCAGGGGAAAGTCTCTACTGCTCCATAGGGCTCCCTACTGGTGTATACTGGTCTGTAGGATTCTCTACTGGTATTACTGGTCCAAGCAGATGCGTAGGGCTCCCTACTGGTCTGAACTGGTCCATTCTGGCCTATACTGGTCCGTACTCACGCAGGGGAGCGCAGAGGAGCAACAGCACCAGGGCGATGGTCCGGCCCAGCCACAGTCCCCAGCAGCACCGGCGATTCCGGCTCAGCTCCCGCTCCAGTTCGGCGGCGCTGGCATTGGTAGCTGTCTCCAGCACCCGGTAAAGGCCCTCGGCACTGAGCCCCGGCATCACCGTCGCTGTCACTGTCGCCGCTGCTGCCATCGCTGCCACCAGCGCCGCTTCCAGCCCTGCCAGTGCCGCCTCTGCCTCCCCCAGTGCTGCCTTCGCCTCTGCCAGCGCCGAGGCCACCACCCCTGGTGTTCCCAGAGCCTCTGCCAACTCTGCCAGTGCTGCCAGTGCCTGCCTGGAGGCCATTGTGGCCGAGGCCACCGCCGGGGGAAGTGGTGGAGAGGACATCCTGCAGAGGACCCAAGTGTTCGGGTGGGGATCCAGGCAGGGAAACCCTCCCTGGGGACCCAGGTGTCCTGGGGAGGACACACACCCCTAGAAGTGGGACCCAGGCACCCAGGAGGGACCCGGGCGTCTGGATGTGGCCACCATTTCCGCCCACAGGGACCGAGGCATCCGGGCACTGGAACCCTACCACTTCCCTTTCCGTAGCCACGGAGGGACCCAGGCATCCGGGTGTGGCTCCCCCCACCCCAGCACCCCCTCCCAACCCTGGCGTCCCCCCCAGCAAGGGACCCAGACACCCCAGGTATGTGGTATGTCCCCCTCCGGCACCTACCTGCCTGTGCCACTTGGGGAGGGTGCCCACAGCGGGTGGTACCTACGTCACTGCCGCTCCCACACTCCCATGCGGGACCCAGGCGGCCAGGGTGACGGGAGGGACCCAGGCGGTCGGGTGCTGCCACCCCTTGGACCCCCATTTACCCCCCAGGGCTCTGATTTATTCCCTCAGAGCTCCCATTTACCCCCTGGGGACCCCACCGACTGCCTCAGGACCCCGATTCACACCTCCAGGACCCTCAGGCACCCCCTGAAGGCCCAATTTATCCCCCCAGGGCCCTGATTTACCCCCCCAGGGCCTCATTTACCCCCTCAGGGCCTCATGTACCCCTCCAGGGCCCTGATTTACCCCCTCAGGCCCTGATTTACACCTCCAGGAGCCTCATTTACACCCCTAGGGCCCCAATTTACCCCCCCCCAGGGCCTCATTTACCCCCTCAGGGCCTCATGTACCCCTCCAGGGCCCTGATTTACCCCCTCAGGCCCTGATTTACACCTCCAGGAGCCTCATTTACACCCCTAGGGCCCCGATTTACCCCCCTGGGACCCTGATTTACCCCCCCAGGGCCTCATTTACCCCTCCAGGGCCCTGATTAACCCCTCCAGGGCCCCTATTTACACCTCCCAGACCCTCATGTACCCCTTCAAGGCCTGATTTACACCTCCAGGGCCCTGGTTTACAGCTCCAGGGCCCCGATTTACCCCCTCAGGCCCCAGATTTACTCCTAAGGGCTCAAATTGAGCCCCCCTCCAGGCCCCAGCTTGGCCCCAGGCCCCGCCCCTCGAGCTCTGATTGGCGGAGCCTCCGCGGGGGGGCGGGACGAAGCGCCGCGCTCTCCGCCCCGCCCCCCACGCCCAGGCACAGCCTTGCATTGGCCAGCGGGGAGGCGGGACCTCTGCGCCGCCGCCTCTCATTGGATGTCGCTTTCCCGCCGTCAGGGTGAGGGGGGGGTGGGCTCTTCGCTCGGCCCCGCGCGCTGATTGGCTGCGCCGCGCGGAGCGGGAAGAGCGGCGGCAGGGGGCGCGTTCCCGGCGTCCCCCGCGCGGTTGTGAGGGGGAAGGGGCGGAACTGGGTGTACTGGGAGGTACTGGGAGCCACGGGGGAAGGACCTCATGGAATGGTGGAGAGGGGGAGTCACTGGGAGAAGCTGGGAGCCACTGGGAGTATGAGAGGCTGGTTATTGGGAGCCACTGGGAGCTTGAGGGGGGGAACGGGGAGATACTGGGAGGCACTGGTGGTGTGTGTGGGGAACTGGGAGTTACTGGGAATATGAGGGGCTGGTTAGTGGGAGCCGCTAGGGATACTGGGAGCCACTGGGGCCTTGAGGGGGGCGAATGGGGAGCCACTGGAGATACTGGGAGCCACTGGGGGGGGGGGGGGGCAGAACTGGGAGTTACTGGGGATATGAGGGGCTGGTTACTGGGAGTACTGGGGATAATGGGATCGTGGAGGGGAATGGGGGCTACTGGGATTTACTGGGATCATTTTGGAGTGTACTGGTAATATGAGGAAGGGAGTTACTGGGAGTCACTGGGGGAACTGGGACCTTGAGGGGTGAACTGGGAGTTACTGGGGGCTACTGGGAGCATGAAGAGGGGAACTGGGACTCCAGGGGCTGTGGGGTGCGGGACTGGGAGTCACTGGGACTAGGGGGTTGCAGTAAATTGGGAGCCACTGGGGTTACTGGGAGTGTGGGACTGGGAGTCACTGGGGCTCTGGCAGTGGAAACTGGGACTTACTGGGGGGGTTACTGGGAGCAGGCAGGAACTGGGAGTCAGTGGTTGTTACCGGGAGTCATTGGGTCTGGGGGGAGGTACTGGGACTGTGAGTAGGGATGAGCAGGCCCTCACTGGGGGTTACTGGGAGGTGCTGGGACTGGGAGTACTGTGAGTTACTGGGGCTGGGGGGGGTGTTACTGGGACTTACTGGGCATCGTGTCCGTCCCCCCCCAAGATGGCTGAGAGTCACCTGCAGCCACCGGGCACCCGGGTCCCTCCTGCCCCCCCAGCTCTGCGGGGCCTCGTCCCCCCGTCACACTTCCTGTCCCCCGGCCCCAGTGCCAGGTAAGGACTCCCAGTAACCTCCCAGTTACCCCCCCCCCCCCCTCCAGTGCTCCTTGTAATCCCCCCAGTTATCCCAGTAAAACCTCAGTGCACCCAGTTACCCCCCCCACGTACTCCCTAATTCTTCTTACTGTGCTTTCATATTCCCAGTAGCTGCCCAGTAACCCCCCCCCAGTGCTCCCGGTAACCTTTCAGTGTTCCCACTAACCTCCCAGTGCCCCTCAGTGCTGCCAGTAGCCATCCCAGTAACCCCCAGTGCTCCCTGTGATGCCCTAGTTTCCCCCTCCAGTGCTCCCAGTAATCTTCCAGTGTTCCCACTAACCTCCCAGTGCCCCTCAGTGCTGCCAGTAGCCATCCCAGTAAGCCCCCCAGTGTTCCCAGTAACCTTCCAATGTTCCCACTAACCTCCCAGTGCCCCTCAGTGCTGCCAGTAGCCATCCCAGTAACCCCCCCCGTGTTCCCAGTAACCTTCCGATGTTCCCACTAACCTCCCAGTGCCCCTCAGTGCTGCCAGTAGCCACCCCAGTAACCCCCCCCAGTGCTCCCAGTAACCTTCCGATGTTCCCACTAACCTCCCAGTGCCCCTCAGTGCTGCCAGTAGCCATCCCAGTAACCCCCCCCAGTGCTCCCAGTAACCTTCCGATGTTCCCATTAACCTCCCAGTGCCCCTCAGTGCTGCCAGTAGCCATCCCAGTAACTCCCAGTGCTCCCTGTGATGCCCCAGTTTCCCCCTCCAGTGCTCCCAGTAACCCCCCGGTGTTCCCAGTGAACTCCCACTAACCCTCCCAGTGCTCCCAGTAATCCCCGGAGCCTGGACACCAGGGTCCCCTTTGGCAGGTCCCTGGAGGCGGAGCTTGAGGCTGAGAGGAGGCGGGGCCAAGCCTTGGAGGTGGAGCTTGAGGCTGAGAGGAGGCGGGGCCAAGCCTTGGAGGTGGAGCTTGAGGCTGAGAAGAGGCGGGGCCAGGATCTGGAGGCAGAGCTCAAAGCTGAGAAGAGGCGGGGTCAAGATCTGGAGGCGGAGCTTGAGGCTGAGAGGAGGCGGGGCCAAGCTCAGGGGGCGGAGCCTGGTGGGGAGCAGCCCCTGGAGGAGGTGAGCCCTGGCGCCTGGGTCCTCTGGGGGCTGTGTCCTCTCCCCTTGGGGACACAGTGTCCCTGTCCCCAGGGCGTCCCCATGGTCAGGGGGACATAGTGATCATGTCACCTGCTCCCACAGTGTCCCCAGGATGTCCCCGTGTCTCCATGCCCCTCTGGTGTCCTCGGGGTGTCCCCTAACCCCAGGGTGTTCCTGTGGTGGAAGTGACATGGTGGCCTGTCCCCTGTCCCCACTGTGTCCCCAGGATGTCCCCCTGCCACTCTGGTGTCCCTGGGGTGTCCCTCTGTCCCTGGGATGTCCCCATGTCCCCTGACTCACCAGCGTCCCAATATCTAGCGTTCCCAGGATGTCCCCATGTCCTTCTGGTGTCACCCTGTCCTCATGGTGTTCCCACATCCCCTCTCCCCTGCATGTCCCCGTGCCCCCTGTCCCTGCAGTGTCCCCACACTGTCCCCATTCCCCCCAGTGCCAGGCCCAGGTGCTGCTCCAGGCCCGGCTCAGCGCCCTCGGCCACATCCTGACCCTGCAGGAGCGAGAGCTGGGCTGCGAGGTGGGGCTGGGGGGGCTTTTGTGGGGCAGGGGGGCATGGGGTGCTTCTAGGGTGGGTTTTTGGGGTGCTGGGAGGGACCCCTTGGGTGCCAGGGGCACCCTGAGGGGTAGTGGGAGGGTCCTGGGGTGTTCCTGGTGTGGGCCAGGGGGGTGCTAGGGTGCTTCGGAGGGGTTTGGGGCTCCCCCAGGGTGCCACTGGGGGGGCTCTTGGGGTGCTGGGGGAGCCCTAGGGTGTTGTGAGACTGCAATGCGGGGGGTTGGGGTGCCACAGGGAGTCCTGGCGGGCAATGGGGGTGACACTGGGAGATGGGGAGGGAGTCCTAGGGTGCTTGTGGGGGGGTGCAAGGGGTCTCTGGAGTGCTGGGAGGGGCAGGGGTCCTCGGGGTTGGTCTGGGGGGGCCATAGGGTGTCCCTGGGGGTGGTTATTGGGTTGCTGAGGAGGGTTCTGAGGTGCCACAGGGTGGTTCTGGAGGCACAATGGTGTGACAGGGTGCTGAGCGTGGGGTGCTTGGGGGGGGGGGGGGGCTGTTGGGGCACCCCTTGGTGCCATAAGGTGCGACTGTGGGGGCTTTTGGGGTGCTGGGGGGGACACTGATGTGCAATGGGGAGGTTCTGGGGTGCTGAGGGGGTCTCAGGTGCCCCTGGGATGGACGGGTGTGTTAGGGGGGACGAATTGGGGGACTTTGGAGTGTGCCTGGGTGCTTGGGGGGGGTCTGGGTGCCCTGGGACACCCACACCTCCCCCTCCCCCCAGCTTCCCCCCCCCGAGGTCCCTGTGGCGGTCGCCCCTCCAAGGCTGCAGAGGCTCCTGGGGCGCTGGCGGGAGAAGGTCTTCGCCCTCCTGGTGCAGCTGCGGGTGCAGGAGGAGGCGCAGCGGGTGCTGCGGGCGCAGGTGGGGGCCCAGGGGCTGGATCCCATCTTGGGAGGCGGGGGGAGGGGTCCTATGTCCTATCTGGGGGGCTTGGGGGGCACCTGGACTCCTGGGTCCCTCCCATGGGGTTCCTGGGTCCCATGAGGGGGAGAGGGGAGGGGTGCTGGCGGGCACCTGGATGTCTGGGTCCTATCTGGGGGGGCTTGGGGGCCACCCGGACTCCTGGGTCCCTCCTAAAGGGGCATCTGGATTCCTAGGTCCCTCCCATGGGGTGCCTGGGTCCCATCTTAGGGGTTGGGGGGCACCCAGACTCCTAAGTCTCTCCCATGGGGTGCCTGGGTCCCATGGGGGGTAGGGTGTGTGTGCTGGCAGGGACCTGGATGTCTGGGTACTATCGGCGGGGGGGGGGTTGGGGGTTCCCGGATGCCTGGGTCCCTCCCGGGGGGGGCGGTTCCTGAGTCCTTTCAGGGGAGACTGGGGGGCATCCAGGTTCTTGGGTCCTTCCCATGGGGTGCCTGGGTCCTATCTGGGGGGGTTGTGGTCACCTGGATGTCTGGGCCCTATCTGGGGGGGTGAGGGTGCCCAGATGTCTGGGTCCCTCCAGGGGTGGTTCCTGAGTCCCTTCTAGGGGTGTTGGGGGACATCCAGATTCCTGAGTCCCTCCCATGGGGTGCCTGGGTCCCATGTCGGGGGGGGCTGGGGGTGCCCAGATACCTGGGTCCCTTCCAGGGGTCACCTGTTTCCCTCTGGGGGGGTCCCGGACGCCTGGGTTCCTCAGGTGGGAACACTGGGGGCGGCGGTGGCAGCGGGGACACGGCGGGTGACGCGGCTGGAGCTGAGCCTGCGCGAGAGGACGGCCACCGCCGAGCTGCAGCGTCGGGACACCGAGGTCAGCAGGGACACGGGGGGGACACGTGGGACATATGGGGACCTGCTGGGGACAGAGGGGACAAGTGTGGGACATACAGGGACCTGCTGGGGATACGGGGGGACACATGAGGGACATGTAGGGACATGCTGGGGACACAAGGACCTGCTGGGGTCATGCCTGGGAAAAGGGAGGGGACACTGAGGACACAAAGAACCACACTGGGGACACACAGGGCCGTGCTGGGGACACGGGGACACGGAGACGTGTTTGGGCCATACTGGGGATGTGCTGGGGAACACACGGGGGACACGGGGATGCGTCAGGGACGGCTTGGGGACGTGGAGACATGTTGGGGACATCATAAGGGGGCTGCCTGGCGAGGGGTTGGTGACACGATGGGGACACATTGGGGACATTGGTGAGCAGTCAGCTGCATCCCAGTAACTGGCCGGGGAGGTGGTCCAGAGTGGGGACTTGTTGTGGACACTGGAGGGCTTGGGGACAGGCTGGGGACGTGGTGGCACTTGTCCCAGCGCCTGGCACAGGAGGTGATGCGGCAGCGGGGACGGGCAGAGGCGGCTGAGGAGGCACTGGGAGGACTGGCCCAGGCAGCTGCCAGGTACTGGGAGGGACTCGGGGACAACGTGGGGGAACACTGGAGGGGCACTGAGAGTGATGGGGGAGATGGGGAGAAACTTGGGGGGGGACTGGGAGGGACTGGGGGGGGACTGGGATAGGGGCCGAGGGAGTACTGGGAGGGGCCGGGGACGCTGGGAGGGGGCAACTGGGAAGTAACTGAGGGGCATCTGGGGGATACTGGGGGGAGGACCAGGATGGGGACACTGGAGGTCGCCAGTGTCCCCACTGCTCCTGTCCCTGCGTCCCTCCCTGTCCCCATGTGTCCCCCATCCCCATTTCACCCCATCCCCGTGTCATCGTCCCCCTGTTCTTGTGTCCCTCCCCGTGTCCCCCAGGCTGGCCAGGGTGGTGACAGCCCGTGAGGCCGAGGTGACAGCAGCCACCAGCACCATGGTCACCCTCAGCGCCCGCCTGCACCGGGCGGGACAACAGCTCCGTGTCCTGCGGGGTAAGGGGACACAGGGACAGGGTGCACAGAGGCAAGAAGGGGAGGGGGACATGGGGACAGGGAGGGGATGGGGACAAAGGGACACAAAGACAGAGAGGGGGACACAACAAGGGGACACAGGGAGGGAGGTGTAGGGACAGAGGGACATGGGGACAAGGAAGGCAGGGGGACATGGGGAGGGACATGTGGGGACAGGGTGCACAGGGGCAGGGAGGGGATGGGGACATGGGGACTGGGATGGGGATGTGGGGATGGGGACAGGGTGGCCTCGATGCCACTGTCACCCTTCCTCCACAGTGGGTGGCCCTGGACTTGCCCTGTGCCCAGGGCTGGTGACCCTGGTGTCACCCTGTTCCCTGTGCCCAGGGCTGGTGACCCTGGTGTCATCCTGTTCCCTGTCCCCAGAGGTGGTGGCTCCAGTGGTGGCCTTGGACCTGCCACAGTGGCAGCAGAACCCAGTGGGGGACGGGTGAGTGATGGGGGAGAGGCCTGGACACCTGGTCCGCTTTGGGGGTGTTGAAGGACACCAGGGGACCCCAAGGGTGGGAGGGGACCCCAAGAGTGGGAGGGGACCCCATGGGTGACATTGGGACTCCAAGGGTGGCATGGGGACACTGGTGGGGGAGGACATTGGGACGCTGGGAGTGACTTTGGGACCCCAGGGGTGGCAGGGGACCCCATCCCCACTTTTGGGGACCCCAAGGGTGACCTGGTGACACTGTCCCCACCCTGCTGGCCCTGACCCACCTGTGGGGCTGGGGGTGACATGGTGACTCTGTCCCCAGCCCAGTGGCCAAGGTGACAGGCAGTGCCCATCTGCTGGCGGGGGCAATGGCCAGTGTCCGGCGCAGCGGTGAGTGGGGACACACTGGGAACATCCTTGGCGGGGAGGACACCAGGGAGGGGACATCGCTGGTGGGACAGAAGGGGACACCAGGCAGGTGCCAAGGGACACACTGGGGACACAACGGGGACCCAGTGTCCACCCTGTGCCCCTGTGGGTGAGCGGTGGCTGCCTTGTCCCCACCGTGGCCTGTCCCTGTCCCTGCAGTGGTGGCCTCAGGGGCAGCTGAGGAGGTGACACACAGCCTGGTGACAAAGGACAACATGACATGGGACGAGGTAAGGGGGTTTGGGGACATGGGTGGGGATGCAGGGGACACGGAGAAGGATCGTGGGGCACCTGGAGCCATGGGGAGGTGGCACAAGGAAAGGGTGACAAGAGGTGATATGGGGGGACTCCGGGCTGGGGGGGGGCACTCAGGGACAGGGGTGGCTGCTGTCCCCATGTCACCCTTTGTGTCACCCCCAGGTCACTTCCTGTGAGGACAGGATGGGGCAACCCCCTGGCAGAGGTAGGTCCAACCCATGTGGCACCTGTGGGTGTCCCCATGTCCCCCCTGGTGTCCTTGTGTCCCCCCAGTGTCCCGTTCCATGTCCTATGACACCCTTAGGTGCCCCCCCATGTCCCCAGTGCCTTCCCCAATGTTCCCCCCAGCCCTAAATGTCCCCCATGTCCCCTCAGAGGCGCTGGGGTCCCTCGTGATGCAGCTGCAGGCCCTGGGCGCCGCCATTCTCGGGGACGATGGGGACAGCGGGGACCCCCCCTGACCCCACTGCGGACCCAGGCATCCAGGTGAGTCACCCCCCCCGCCCCAGCCAGTGGGGAAGGGACCAGTTTGGCCCAGTCTGGCACTGGTGTGACCCACGTGTCACTTCCCAGATGTCACTCAGCTCCTGCTCAGGTTATGGCTAACGCAGCTCATGCCGTGTGTCCTGGGGAGACACAGGGGGGGACACAGGGGACACCAGCTCCGCGCCAGAGGGAGCAACTGGGAGAAAAATTTAAGGGAGAGGATTTAATTATAGATAATTAGGGATGGTGACATCCAGGCGGGATTTCACCTGGATCAAGAGCCGCTGGACGGATCCGGGTAATATTTGGCAGGAATTTGGTGAATGATGAGTTTCGTGTAGGTTTGAGAAGGGAAAAAGAGAAGATGCCGCGTGTCCTGGAGCAGCGAGGGGTACGATCGATGGGTTGGGTGAGGAAGAGGAAGACGTAGGGTTGGGTGAGGAAGAGGAAGAGGTAGGGTTGGGCGAGGAAGAGGAAGAGGTAGGGTTGGGCGAGGAAGACACGGGGTTTGGCGGGGAAGAGGAAAACATGGGGTTTGGGTGAGGAAGACGTAGGGGTTGGGTGAGGAAGAGGAAGACGTAGGGGTTGGGCGAGGAAGAGGAAGACGTAGGGGTTGGGCGAGGAAGAGGAAGACGTAGGGTTGGGCGAGGAAGAGGAAGACGTAGGGTTGGGCGAGGAAGAGGAAAGCACGGTGTTTGGGCGAGGAAGAAGAAGGCACGGTATTTGGGCGAGGAAGAGGAAGGCGTGGGGCTGGGCGAGGAAGACACGGGGTTTGGCGGGGAAGAGGAAGACACGGGGTTTGGGTGAGGAAGACATAGGGTTGGGTAGGGAAGATGTCGGGTTGCGTGAGGAAGAGGAAGACATGGGGTTTGGGCGGGCAAGAGGAAGACGTAGGGTTGGGCAGGGAAGAGGAAGACAGGTTGGGCAAGGAAGACGTGGTTGGACGAGGAAGAGGGAGACACGGGGTTTTGGTGAGGAAGACATGGGGTTGGGCGAGGAAGACATGGGGAAGACTCATGTGTGACCCAAGACCTTGGTCGTCTTTCTTCCTCCCAAGGAACCGTTGAGCTCCTGGATGGACACAGGGACAGCTGGTCTGGAACCTTCATCCCTGGAGAAGTCTTCACCCGGAAAGGGCAGTGAGTGTTCCTGGGAGTGTCATCAACACCCGGTGAGGTGTCACCACTGGAGACGACGTGGAGAACATCTAAAAAGCCCAGAACCTTCATGTGATGGAGAACCCTAACCCCACCGAGGGTTCCTCCTGGAAATCTTGATGGATCGTCAGGGAAACCCAGTGAGTCCATCCCGACCCAACTGGTGACCTCCACCGTGATGTGGACACGGAGACCCAACCTACCCAGAACCCACTAGTGGGGCAGCAGGAACTGAGGTGTCCTCCCACCTCTTCGGTGGAGGTGGCAGTAGGGCGTATCCAGGAACGGGGACCAGTTGGGCACTGGTGGGACCCCCCGTGTCACCCCAGAGGTGATAGCATCATCCCAGTTTGGCACTGGTGGGACCCCACCTCCCCATGCGTCACCCTTTAGATGACAGTACCATCCCAGTTTGGCACTGGTGGCACCTCATGTCACCCCAGAGGTGACAGTCCCATCCCACTTTGGACCAGTCCAGGACTGGTGGGATACCACGTCACTCTGCGTCACTTCCCTGGTGGCAGCGCCATCCCAGTTTGTCCCAGTCGCTTACTGGTTCTCACCATCCTGGTGATCCAACGCTTTATTTCTTTTTACAGCTTTGCCCCTTTTTCACGTCGTTTCAGCACATTAAAGTTCAGGGGGGTGACATCACTGGTGGCACCGTGTCCTGTTGGGGGTGGCACTTGTGGACAGGGGTGTCCCCACGGTGTGTGGGGGGGTTGGGGACACAGAGGGGGGTGACAACCCCAAGAAGGACAAGAGGATGCTGGGGGGACACTGGGTCCCCATGGGGACAGGGGTGTCCCCGGGAGGGGTTGGGGGACATTGGTGTCCCCAGGGGTGGCTGCGGGCGGGCAGGAGGACTATGCTCCTGTTGCTATGGTCACCCGTTGCCAAGGCGACCGGGCCAGGCCGCAGCATGATCCCCATGGCAACAGCCATCCCGCCCCACGCGCCGCCATTGGCTGCCGCGATCCGGCTCTGCGTGCGCTGATTGGCTGGTGTTGCACTGGAGGCGGGAAATGGGGGCGCGGACTGGAACCCAAACTGGGGGGGCCTGAACTGGGAGCTGGACCCGGACCAGTACAGGGCTTGAACCGGGACGGGAGCCCTGAACTGGGAGCGAAGCCCGAACTGGGACCAGAGCCCAAACTGGGACCGGAGCCCTAAGCTGGGACCGGAGGCCTGAACTGGGATCAGAGCCTGAACTGGGACTGGAGCTTCAACTAGAACCAGAGCCCTAAGCTGGGATCGGAGGCCTGAACTGGGATCAGAGCCTGAACTGGGACTGGAGCTTCAACTAGAACCAGAGCCCTAAGCTGGGATCGGAGGCCTGAACTGGGATCGGAGCCTGAACTGGGACTGGAGCTTCAACTGCAACCAGAGCCCTGAACTGGGATCAGAGCCCTGAACTGGGATCAGAGCCCTGAACTGGGATCAGAGCCTGAACTGGGACCAGAGCCCTGAACTGGGACTGGAGCTTCAAATAGAACCAGAGCCCAAACTGGGACCAGAGCCCTAAACTGGGATCAGACCCTGAACTGGGACCGGAGCCCTGAACTGGGACTGGAGCTTCAACTGCAACCAGAGATGTGAACCTGGACCAGACCCTGAACTGGCATCGGAGCCCTGAGCTGGGATCGGAGCCTGAACTGGGATAAGATCCTGAACTGGGACCGGAGCCCTAAGCTGGGATCGGAGGCCTGAACTGGGATCGGAGCCTGAACTGGGACTGGAGCTTCAACTAGAACCAGAGCCCAAACTGGGATCAGAGCCTGAACTGGGACTGGAGCTTCAACTGCGACCAGAGATGTGAACCTGGACCAGACCCTGAACTGGGATCGGAGCCCTGAACTGGGATCGGAGGCCTGAACTGGGACTGGAGCTTCAACTGCGACCAGAGATGTGAACCTGGACCAGACCCTGAACTGGGATCGGAGCCTGAACTGGGACTGGAGCTTCAACTGTGACCAGAGATGTGAACCTGGACCAGACCCTGAACTGGGACCGGAGCCTGAACTGGGCCCAGCCCCCTGAACCAGGCCCCTCATCCTCGTCCCCATCCCCTGCCCCTTCAGTCGCAGGCCCAGCATCCCCCGCCCCAGCGAGCCCCCTGGCAGAGGGGCCGGTGCTTGTCCAGGCCGCTGCGCAGGCGGAAGCGGCGGCCGCAGCGCTCGCAGGCCCTCCCGGCCCCGTCGTGGGTCTTCATGTGCTCCCTCAGGTGGTGCTTCAGCTTGAAGCGCTTGTGGCAGGCGGCGCAGGCGAAGGGCCGCAGGCTGAAGGTCAGCATGATGTGCCGGTCCCGCTTGGGCTTCACGGCGAAGCGTTTGCCGCAGAGGCAACCGAAGCGTTTGCCATCGGGGGCCGCCCCCAGCTTCACCGGGGCGTGGAGAGCTTGTCCCCGGCCCAGGATCTCGTTCCCGTGAAGGTCCACCGGTTTCCAGGAGGGCTGCGGGAAAACGGCCGCCCCACCGCTCGTCACCAGCGTGCCAGCGCTCGTCACCACCGTCCCACCGCCACTGGCCGGGATGACGTAGCTCACCTCTGCCGGCGCGAAGCCCCCGGCCAACTCTGCCGCCGGCAGGAGGCCCTCAACAGCGGCGCTGTCACCCGCCTCTTGTTTGATGTAGAAGATCTTGGGGGGCTCGTGTGTGTCTCTGGGTGCCCCGTCTTCCTCCTCATCCTCCTCCAGCACAATCTGGAGGGCGTCCGTGGGACGATGGCCGCCCTCTTCCTCCTCTTCCTCTTCTTCCTCGTCCTCCTCCACACAGATCTTGAGGACCTCCTCGCCGGTGTCCTTCAGGAGGGAGCTCAGGGACGATGTGGCCGCTGGTGCCACGTCAGTGGCCACACGGATTTTGAGGACCTCCTCGCCCCCCTCCTTGGTGAAAGATGGCGTCGCTACATCACCTCCACAGGTGGCCCATGAAGAGCCGTCGCCACCACACACAGGCCATGATGATGATGAAGAGCCATCGCCACCACGGGTGGACCAGGAGGACGCTCCATCACCACTGCGGGTGGGACATGATGAACCGTCGCCACCACGTGTGGTCCACGAGGATGATGAAGACCCATCACCACCACGGGTGGGCCATGATGATGCTCCATCCCCACCACGGGTGGGACATGATGACCCATCTCCCCCACGGGTGGTCCATGATGATCTTCCATCTCCACCATGGCTGGTACACGAAGACCCATCACCACGTGTGGCCCATGATGACGCTCCATCTCCCCCATGGGTGGTACAGGAAGACCCATCTCCACCACGGGTGGTCCATGATGATGCCGCCTCACCACCACAGCCACTCGATGACGATGATGTCACCTCGCTACCCTGCCCAGCCCACCGGCACAGCCCGCCCTCCAACTCCCTCAGGATCTCCGAGCACTGATCCACCACGTGCCACATCTGGAGACCGCTGGCCACCAAGAGATGACCGGGCAGGGCCTCCAACAGCAATGTCAAGCGCCCCGAGTAGATGAGGTGCAGGAGCCCCTCGAAGGCATCGGGGTCGATGGCGGGGGGCAGCAGCAGGCGCCCCCCATCCTGCAGCAGCAGCTTGTCGTGGAAGAAGGGGGATGCGGCCGCCAGGACGCTCTTGTGGGCCGGGAAGATGCGGCCGCCCACGTGGACGGCCACGTCGCAGAACTTCCCCTCCAGCCGCAGGCGGTTGAGGGAGTCCAGCAGCGCCGCCGCGTGCTGGGGGAAGGAGATCTGCACCCGGCACCCCTCTGCCGCCATCCTCCCCGCCACCAGCCTGCGGGGACACGGCCGTCACAAGGGGTGGGGGCAGCCACTTGCCCCTTCGGGTGCCCTGATGCCCCATGGGGTTCCTTGTTGCCCCATCAACAGTTCTACTGACCCATGGGGTGCTTTAGGGCCCCTCTGTGTGCCCCGTTGCCCCATGAACTGCTCTACTGCCCCATTGAGTGCACAGTTGCCTGGTTGCGCACTTGGGTGCCCTGCTGGCTCCTCAGGTGCCTGTTGCCCAATGAACTGTTCTACTGCCCCATGGGGTTCCCAGTTGCCCATTTGGGTGCCCTGCTGGCTCCTTAGGTGCTCTGTTGCCCCATGAACTGTTCTATTGCCCCACGGGGTGCCCGGTTGCCCCCTCAAGTGCTCTTTTGCCCCCTCAGGTGCCCTGTTGCCCCCTGAACTGTTCTACTGCCCCACGGGGTGCCCTTTTGCCCCCTCAGGTGCCCTGTTGCCCCCTGAACTGTTCTACTGCCCCATGGGGTGCCCGGTTGCCCACTTGGGTGCCCAGTTTCCCCCTCAGGTGCCCTGTTGCCCCATGAACTGTTCTATTGCCCCATGGGGTGCCCGGTTGCCCACTTGGGTGCCCTGTTGCCCAATGAATGTTCTACTGCCCCATGCAGTGACTTAGGGCCCCCCCGGTTGCCCTGTTGCCCGCTTGGGTGCCCTGTTGCCCTCTCAGGTACTTGTTGCCCCACAGGGTGTCTTGTTGCCCCATGGGATGCCCTGTTGCCCCTTGAACTTTCCAGTGACCACAGGGTGCCCTGTTGCCCAGTGAACTGTTCTACTGCCCCATGGGGTGCCCAGTTGCCCCCTCAGGTGCCCTATTGCCCCCTCAGACACCCTGTTGTCCCACCCACAGGGTGCCCTGTTGCTCAATGAACTGTTCTACTGCCCCATGGGCTGCCCTCTTGCCCCACAGGGTGCCCTGTTGCCCCCTCAGACACCCTGCTGCCCCTCCCTTGGGTGCTTAGTTGCCCCACGAACAATTCTACTGCCCCGTGGAGTGCCCTGCCCCCCACTCGGACACCCTGCTGCCCCTTGGGGTGCCCTATAGCCCATATGGGTGGCCTGTTGCCCCATGGGGCACCTTGTTGCCCAGTGAATGTTTTACTGGCCCATGGGATGCTTTAGGGCCCCACGGGGTGCTCTCTTGCCCCATGAACTGTTCTACTGACCCACAGGGTGCCCTCTGGCCCCACGGGGTTCCCAGTTGCCCACTTGGGTGCCCAGTTGCCCCACGGGGTGTCCTGTTGCCCCCTTGGACATCCAGTTGCCCCCTGGGGCTCTTTAGGACCCCACGGGCTGCTCAGTTGCCCCCTCAGGTGCCCTGTTGCCCCCCCGTAGGTGCTCCATTGCCCCGTGAACACTTCTCCTGCCCCATGGCGTGCCCTGCCCGCCCTCCCCCGGGCGCCCTATTGCCCCTTGGGGTGCCCCGTTGCCCTTTGGGGGGGGTCTCCTATAGCCCCGGGGCCGCCCCGCTGCGCCCCCCCCCCCCCAAGCCAAGCCATTCCTCCCCACCCGGGTTCGCCCCGTCGCCGCCCCCTCCCCCCGCGGACCGGAACCCCCCGGGCCTCCCATCCCCCCCCGCCCCGGACCCCTGGGACCCCCCGGGACCCCTCGGGATCCCCCCCCACCCCCCACCCCGGTCCCGTCACGTGACCGCGCGCCCCGCGCTCACCCCCGGCCGCCGGCGCCTCCGAGCAGTGACGTCACCGGGAAGCCCCGCCCCCCCGCGGGGCAGAGCGATGACGTGCCCAGGGAAGCCCCGCCCGCCGCCTCTCTTCGCGCCCCCCACCCCCTCCCCGAGACCCCGCGCCCCGGGAAGCCCCGCCCACCTCGGACAGAGAGGGCCCCGCCCCCTCCAACCATTGTCCCACGTCCCCTCGCGCAACTTCACCCCCTCCCGCCCAGGGAAGCCACGCCCCCAACCAAGTCCCGCCCCCTTAGTACTTGGGCCCGCCCCCTCTCGCGGTAGCCCCCCCCAAGCCTTTGGTAAACCCCGCCCCTCCTAAGCCACGCCCCTCATGTCTTGATCAGACCCCGCCTCACTCCACTGGCCACTCCCAAACCCCGCCCTCCCCGGGGAAGTCACGCCCCGTTCCGAACCACGCCCCATCTTTCCGAAGGCCCCGCCCACCTCCCCCGCCCCCCGTGCCGCCATTGGCCACCCCTCCGGCCCCGCCCTCCGAAAGGCGGGGCTACAAGACCGATCCGAGTTTATTAAAGGCTCCGCGGGCAGCGGCGGCCCCGGCGGGGGTTGGAGCCAGCCCAGACCCGCCCTGGGGCCGCCCGCGGGCGGCGGATTGTCGGGGCTGCGGCGGGGCCCGGGCCGGGCACCGGGGGGCACCGGGGGCCGCTGAACGGGGGGGCCGGTGAAGCGGGGGGGCCTGGTGCGGGAATTGGGAGGGGGGGGCGCCGGGGAGGGGGCCCGGTGCGTTTCGGGGGGGAGGGGGGCCCGGTGCATTGGAGGATCCCGGTGCATTGGGAGGGGTGGGGGGTGTCCTGGTGCGTTTGGGGGGTCCCGGTGCACGGGGGGGGGGGGAGGACCCGGTGCATGGGGGGGTCCCGGTGCATGAGGAGGTGCCCGTGCATTGGGGGTCCCGATGCAATGGGAGGTGTCCCGTTGTACAGCAGGGGGGGGCGATGACTGGGGATCCCGGTGCACTGGGGGGACCCCGGTGATGGGGGGGTGGGGGTCCCAGTGCACTGGAGGGGGTCGCGGTGCATTGGGGGACCCCGGTGAATGGGGGTCCCGGAGCACGGGGGAATGGGGTGGGGGTGGGTTCCAGTGAATGGGAGTCCTGGTACATGGGGGGGGGTCTTGGTGAATGGGGGGTCCCGTGATGATGCACAAGGGCCCCCCCATGATGTCCCAGCTCCCCGGGGGTGCGAGGCCAGGACCGGTGGCACATGGCGGGGAGGGGGGACACCATGCAGGAGGTAGCCCCGTCCTGACATATGGAGGGGGACAAGGGACACCCCAGTCCTGGTGCACGGGGACACCCTGGTGCCATTGCACGAGGCCGGTGGTGCACGGAGATGCCCTGATGCTGTCGCACAAGGATGGTGGTGCACGGTGACAATCTGGTGCCATTGCACAGGGACACCCCGATGCTGCCCCACGAAGCCAGTGGTGCACAGAGACGCCTCTGGTCCTGGTGCATGAGGCTGGTGCTGCACGGGGACACCTTGGTGCCATTGCATGGGGACACCCCAGTCCTGGTGCACAGGGACAACCTGATGCTGTTGCACGAGGACGATGGTGCACAGGGACACCCCAGTCCTGGTGCACGAGGACACCCCAGTGCCATTGCATGAGACCAGTGGTGCACGGGGACACTCCAATGCTGGCGCACAAGGATGATGGTGCACGGAGACGCCCCCTCGGTCCTGGTGCATGAGGCTGGTGTTGCACGAGGACATCCCGCTCCCGATGCACGGTGACACCCCGGTCCTGGTGCACAGTGATGCCCCGGTGGCGGTGCCCGACGAGGCCGCTGCACAAGGGAGCTGGACACGCAGGGGGGGGTCCTGCGGCTCCTGGTGCACGGGGTGGGTGTGCGATGCACGAGAGACGATGCACGAGGAAAAGAGAAGGGGGGAGGGGGAGGAAAAGGGGGTCCCCAGCGTGGTGCCCGTGCCAGGGAGGTGCTGCTGCATGGGGAGGTGTCGCACGGGGAGCTCCGGTCCTGGTGCACGAGGGAGGCGATGCACGAGGGGGGTGTCTGGTGCTGGTGCACGAGGAGGCCGGTGCACATGGGTGGGAGGGGGAAACATGATGCACAAGGGAAAGGTCCGGTGCCAGTGCGCGGGGAAGGCTGGTGCACGAGGGGTGGTGATGCACGAGGAGCTGATGCAGGAGGGGGAAGGTCCGGTCCTGGTGCAAGGAGGGTGATGCACAAGGAAAAGGGGGGATGGGAGGTCGGCAGGGGGCAGAGGGGGGGGCTGGCCTGGTCCTGGTGCACAGGGAGGTGATGCCACGGGGAGGTCTGGTCCTGGTGCACGGGGAGGTGCCGCACGAGGGATGCCCGGTCCTGGAGCACAAGAAGCCATTGCATGAGGCCGCCCCAATCCCCTTGCACAAGGCCACCATGATCCTGATGCATGAGGGGGTCCCGCTCCGCCCCCCCCGCCCCCAAGTCCCGGTGCACAAGGAGGTGATGCACGAGGCTGCGCCGCTCCCAGTGCACAAGGTCGTCCTGCTCCTGGTGCACGAGGTCGCCCCAGTCCCAGTGCACAAGGAGCTGTTGCACGAGGAGCCGATGCACGGAAGCCTCTCCACCCCCATTGCACAAGGACCCGATGTACAAGGAGCCGATGTATGAGGCCACCCCTTGTCCCAGTGCACGAGGAGCCACTGCACGAGGCCTCCTTGGTCCCATCGCACGAGGAGTTGTTGCACGAGGAGTTGTTGCACGAGGAGTTGTTGCACGAGGCCGCCCTGCTCCCCTTGCCTGAGATGCAATCGCAGGAGGAGCTGTTGCATGAGGCCTCCCTGCTCCCGTCACACGAGGTGCTGGTGCACAAGATGCCCTTGCACGAGGCCTCCCTGCTCCCATCACACGAGGAGCCCTTGCGTGAGGTCTCCATGCTCCTGTTGCACAAGGAGCCCTTGTACGAGACCTTCTTGCTCCTGTTGCACGAGGAGCCATTGCATGAAGAGCCCTTGCACGAGGCCGCCCTGCTCCTGTTGAATGAGGAGCTGTCGCACAAGGAGCTATCATATAAGGAGTGGTTGCACGAGGAGCCCTTGCACGAGGAGGAGCTGTCGCACAAGGCCTCCTGGCTCCTGTCGCACGAAGAGCTGTCACACGAGGAGCAGTCACACAAGAAGCCATTGCACAAGGAGCCCTTGCACGAGGAGGAGCTGTTGCACGAGGCCTCCCAGCTCCCATCCCATGAGGCGCCGTCGTACGAGGTCTCCTCTCTCCCCTCGCACGAGGGGTCTCCCCGTGTTGCACGAGGCCGAGGTGGGAGGGAGGAGGGGTGTTCCCCCCCCCCCCCTCCCCTCCGCCTCCTCTTCCCCGGGGGTCTCCGGGGGCCGCCACCAGCCCCGGGGCGGGGGGTTGGGGGGGTCCCGGTGGCCCCCGGGGCGGGGGCTAGTGCTCAGCAGCGGGGCCGCGCAGCTCGCCGTTGGCCGTGATCGGGGGTGGCGGGGGCGGAGGCGGGGGCCGCCCGGGGACCCCCCCGGCCCAGCTCACACCCGGGTCTGCTGCACCCACGGCGGAAAGCTGCCTCTCCTGCAAGGTACCGAGGGGGCTCATTCACCCCCCCCGTTCCCCCCCCCACCACGTCCACAAATGTCCCCAACTGTCCCCAAGCCACCCCCCCCCACCCAACCCCCATCCCATACCACACACCCCCCCCCGACCCGGCGCGTCACTCACCTGCGGTGGCTCGGTGGGACCCTCCAGCGCTGCCAGTACCCCACCCCCCACCCCCCAAAATGTCCCCATCCCAGCCCTGTGACCCCCCCCCTCCTCCCAGACAGGACATGGCACAGGGACGCGCGTGTCACATTCCACCCCCCCCAGCCCGGGTGAGGTGAGATGGGGACGGACACGAGACACGAGGATGGAGACGAGGCGGGTGACGGCGGGCGCCAGCGCTGGGGGACGGTGGGTGGCCCCCCCAGACCCCCCTCCCCAACCTGGCAACCCCCAGAGGGGATGGTGACACTGCTGTCCCCACTGTTGTCACCCCCATGGGGGACATAAGCAGGACAGGGACAGCCCAGAGCCGTGGCTGCAAGGGCTCCTTGGTGGCCCCAAGGGGACATGGGGACACCCCAGGTCCATGTGCCCAAGGGGGACATGGGGACACCTGGATCCATGTCCCCAGGGGTTTCCAGTATCCCTGGGGGACACAGAAGGGACATGGGGACACCAGGATCCATGTCTCAAAGGGTTCCCAGTGTTCCTGAGGGACATGAGGACACAGGAGCGACATGGGGACACCCTGGATCCATGTCCCCAAGGGTTCCCAGTGTCCATGAGGTATGTGGGGACACAGGAGGGACATGGGGACACAAGCGGGACATGGGGCACCTTGGGTCCACATCCCCAGGGATTCCCAGTGTCCCTGGGGGACATGGGGACAGCCAGGATCCATGTCCCCTGGGACTGACAGGGCTTAAGGGACAGCAAGAGGGGACCAGGATGTCCCCATGGCATGTCCTGGCCACCACACAGGAGGGACAGGGACACACTGGATCTGTGTCACAGGCGTGCTGGGGGGACATGGAACAGGGGAAGGACATGGGGACATCCCAAATCCATATCCTCTGGGACAGATTGGGATGGAGGGTGCCAGGGAGGGGACAAGGTCCTACTAGGACACAGGAGGGACATGGGGACACCTGGAGGACATGTCCCCAGGGGGAGAGAGAGACAAGAGAAGGACATGGGAACCCCCTGGATCCATGTCCCCAAGGGTTCCCAGTGTCCCCAAGGGACATGGGGACACAAGAGGGACATGCGGATCCAGGTTCCCAGTGTCCCTGAGGGACATGAGGACACAAGAGGGACATGTGGACACATGGATCCATGTCCCTGTGGGTCCCCAAAGCCCATGGGGGAACATGGAGACACCAGAAGAACATGGGAACATCTTGGCTCCATGTCCCCAAGGGTTCCCAGTGTCCTGGGGACACCTCAGATCTTTGTCCCTAACGGATTCCCTGTGTCCCTGAGGGACATGGGGCCACTCTACATCCAGTTCCCCATTGTCCTTGGGGTGACATGGGGACACAAGCGAGACATGGAAACACCCTGGATCCATGTCTTCAAGGGTTCCAAATGTCCATAGGGGACACAGGGACACAAGAGAGACATGGGGACATATCAACGTCCATGTCCCCAGGAATTTCCCAGTGTCCTGGGAACATGAGGACATCTGAAATCCATGTCCGCAAGGGCTCCCAGTGTCACCAGGGAAACATGAAGACACAAAAGGGACCATAGGGACACCTGGATCCGTGTCCTCTTGGGTTCCCCAGTGTCCTAAGGGGACATGGGGACACTACAGATCCATGTCCTTAAGGGTTTCCCAGTGTCCCTGGGGGACATGGAGATACAGAAGGGACAGGGGACTACTCTGAATCCATGTCCCCAAAGGTACCCGCTGTCCTGGGGACATGAGGACACTCCAGAGCTGTGTCCCTAAGGGTTCCCAGTGTCCTGGAGGGACATGGGGACACAAGAGAGTCATGGGGACACCATGGATCCATGTCCCCAAGGGTTTCCCAGTGTCCCCAGGGGACAGGGGGACACCTCAGATCCATGTCCTTAAAGGTTTCCCAGTGTCCCTCAGGGGACATAGGGGCACAAGAAAGACATGGGTGACCCTAGATCTGTGTCTCCAAGGGTTCCTGGTGTCCAGAGGACATGGGGACACCCCAGCATTGTGTGTCCCTAAGGGTCCTCAGTGTCCCTGGGGGACATAAGAGGGACATGGAGACATCCTGGATCAATGTCCCCAGGGGTTCCCAGTGTCCCTGGGGGACACAGAAGGGACATAGGGACATGTAGATCCATGACCCTAAGGATTCCCAGTGTCCCTGAGGGACATGGGGACACAAGAAGGTCTCGGGGAACTCCTGGATCCATGTCCCCAAGGGTTCCCAGTGTCCCTGAGGGACACGAGGACACAGGAGGAACATGGGGGACACTCCACTGTGGTGTCCCCAAGGGTTCCCCAATGTCCCCTGGGCGCTACCTAGGGGGGAGGGGGTTGGAGACAGGGACGGGGACAGGAGGACCCACCTGGCGTGTCACCGGAGGCCGAGGGTCCCGTGA
Organism: Numenius arquata; assembly: GCF_964106895.1. Taxonomy (NCBI): domain Eukaryota; kingdom Metazoa; phylum Chordata; class Aves; order Charadriiformes; family Scolopacidae; genus Numenius; species Numenius arquata. Next base: position 2,082,951 of record NC_133603.1, on the reverse strand, counting down.
CAATGGCAGGGCTGGCCCGCGCTACCTGACGGACAGCTAGGACGAAGAGAGACACGGGGGTCAGGGCCACCGCGGGGGGACACGCTCGTCCCCGCAGGGGGATCTGGGGGGGCTAGGGGAGGGAGGGCTCAGGGACACGCTGTGTCCCCTTGGTGGCCTTGGGGGACGGGGGATGGCCCTGAGGTGGCTGGGGGTGACCCCAAGCCAAGGAGGGGGTCCGTCACCGGCTCCGTCACTTGGTGGGGGGAAGGTGGCCTTGGGGACACGTTGGTGGCCCTGTCCCAGGCTGGGAAGGAAGGGGGGGAGGGGGCCTGTGGCCCTGTCACATCCCCCCATGTCCATCAGGGTCCTCCCTGGAGGTGGCCCTGTCCCCCCTGGGGGTGACCGTTGTCCCCCCAGGGGTGGCCCTGTCCCCACCGGGGTGGCTCTGGGCCCCCCAGGGGTGGCCCTGTCTGCCCTGGGGGTCACTTTGTCCCCCCAGGAGTGGCCCTGTCCCCACTGGGGATGGTCCTGTGCTCCCCCGGGGGTCACTTTGTCCCCCCTGGGGTGGCCCTGCCTCCCCCCAGGGGTGGCCATGTCCCCCCCCAGGGGTGACTGTGCACCCCTTGGAGTGGCCCTGTCCCCCAGAGGGGTACCCAGGTGCCCCCCAGGGGTGGCCTTGTCCCCACTGGGGATGGCCCTGTCCTCCCCCCCAGGGGTGACCATGTCCCCTCAGGGGTGGTCCTGTCCCCCCCAAATCCCCCTGTGGGTCACCAGATCCCCACTGGGGGTGGCCCTGTCCCCCCCAGGGGTGGCTGTGTCGCCCCCTGGGGTTCTTCTGTCCCCCCAGGTGTGACTGTGCCCACCCCAGGGGTCCCCTCCTGTCCCCCCCCAGGGATGGCCCTGCCCCCCCAACCCCTCCCATGGGTCCCTCTGTCCCTCTCAGGGATGGCTCTGTCCCCTTGTGCCCCCCCTGAAGTGACCATATCCCCCCAGGGGCCACCATCTCTCCCCCCAGCCAACCCCTTGTCCCCTCTAGGGATGGCCCCGTCCCCCTACATCCCCCATAGGTGACCGTAGCCCCTCCCCCACCAATCCCCCCCAAGAGATGCCCACAGCCCCCTGTATTCCCCCCCTGCAGAGATGCCAAGCCCCTCCCCCCCAATATCCCCTTGAGGGGCACCAATAAACCCTCCCCAGGGATGCTTATACCCCCCCCCCCCCAAGCACTGCCCAGTGTCCCCCAGTACCCCCCCCCAAGGGTTGCCAATACCCCCCAGGAGTGCCCCTCCCTCCCAGAGCTGCCCATATCCCCCCAGGGGTGTCCATAGCTCCCCCACCCCACCCCAAGGGGGGCCCCCCCACCCCAGGGCTGCCCATAGATCCTCAATACCCCCCCACGGGTGCCAATACCCCCCACAACGGGTTCCCACAGCCCCCCAGTACCACCTCCCCCACCCCCAGCATAAGCCCCCTTGGGGTAACCACAGCCCCACCAATGGATACCCATAGAACCCAAATACCTCCCCCCCAGGGTGCCCATAGACCCCCCCATGGGTGCCCCCAGCCCCCCAACCCTCAAGGGATGCCAATAACCCCCCAGGGGCACCCACAGACACACCCCCCCAATACCACCCCCAAAGGGTGCCCATAGTCCCCCCCATGTGTGCCCATAACCCCCCACCAATGGGTGCCCCCAGCCCCCCCCCCTTCCCTCCAGGGATGCCAATAATCCCCCGTGGGCACCCACAGACCCCCCCAATAACCCCCCCTTGGAGTGCCCATATTCCCCCCCGACACATGCCCCCACCCCCCACCCCTTCCCTCCAGGGATGCCAATAACCCCCCCATGGGTGCCCACAGACTCCCCAATAACCCCCCTTGGGGTGCCCATATCACTCCCCATGGGTGCCCACACCCCCCCATGGGTACCACCACCACCCCACCCCGTGTGTGTTTTTCCCCCCCCCCCCCGGGCCCCGCCCCCAGCGCGGCGTGGGATGGCCGATGTCACACGGAGCAGAGCAATGACATTGTAATTTCCACCTGAGCGTCGAGCAGCCGCCGCCGGCCCTCGGGGGGGTCGTGGGCGCCCAAGTGATCCCTGCGCAGCTCCTGCTCCACCAGCATCAGCCTGCGGGGCCAGGCTTCACCGGGGTCACGCTGCCACCCCCGGGGGGGCACCCCGGGGGACACGGGGACACCCCCCGGGGTCCCGCTGCCACCCCCGGGGACGCCCCTGGGGACACCACCCGGGGGCCAGGCTTCACCGGGGTCAAGGGGACACCCCCAGGGACACCCCAAGGATATGGGGACAACCCCAGGGACACCCCAGGTCATAGGAACAACCCCAGGGACATCTCGGGTCATGGGGACACCCCTGGGGACACCCCCCGGGGACACCACCTGGGGGCCAGGCTTCACCAGGGTCGTGGGGACACCCCCAGGGATACCCCAAGGACGTGGGGACAACCCCAGGGACACCCCAGGTCATAGGAACAACCCCAGGGACATCTCGGGTCATGGGGACACCCCTGGGGACACCCCCCGGGGACACCACCTGGGGGCCAGGCTTCACCAGGGTCGTGGGGACACCCCCAGGGATACCCCAAGGACGTGGGGACAACCCCAGGGACACACCAGGTCATGGGGACACCCATGGGGACACCCTGCCATCCCTCCGGGACACCCAGGGACACCCCAGGTCAAAGGGACACACCCCAGGGACACCTTCCCACCCCCGGGGCCAGGCTTCACTGGGGTCATGGGGCTACCCCCAGGGCCACCCCAGGTCATGGGGACACCCCAAGGACATGGGGACAACCCAGGGACACCCCAGGTCATGGGGACATGACAAGGACATTGGGGCAACCACAAGTCATGGGGACACCCTCAGGGACAGCTTCGGTGATGGGGACACCCCTTGGGGACACCCACCCGAGGACCCTCTGTCACTCTCCCCAAGGACACATAGGGGCACCCCAGGGACACCCCCAAGTTGACACTGCCCATCCCCAGGGACAGGCTGTCACCCCCAGGGACACCCTGGGGACGCACAGGGACATGGTGGGGACAGGCTGGGCTGGGGGCAGCCAGTGGCCCCGGGGACATGCAGGGACATGAGGGGGCACCCCCTTGTCCTGCTGTGTCCAAGTATCCCCATGTCCTTGTGTCCCCGTCTCCCTCTATGTACCCCGTGTCCCCATATCCTCCATGTCCCTCTATCTTCCTCGTGTTCCCCATGTCCCTCTGTGTCCCCATGTCCTCCCTGTCCCACTATGTCCCTCATGTCCTTCTGTGCCCCGTGTCCCTCTGTGTCCCCATGTCCTACTATGTCCCACATCCCTCTGTGTCTTCATGTTCTTCTGCGTCCCCATGTCCCTGTGTCCTCATGTCCTCCATGTCCATCTATTGTCTCCAAGTCCTTCTGCGTCCCCATGTCCCTCTGTGTTCCCATGCCCTCCATGACCATCTATTGCTTCCAAGTCCTTCTATGTCTTCATGTCCCTCTGTGTCCCCGTGTCCCTCTGTGTCCCCGTATCCTCCATGACCACCTATTGCTTCCAAGTCCTTCTATGTCTTCGTGTCCCCGTGTCCCTCTGTGTCCCCGTATCCTCCATGTTCCTCTGTGTCCCTCATGTCCTCCATGTTCATCTATATCCTCATGTCCTCCCTGTCCCACTATGTCCCTCGTGTCCTCCTATGTCCCCATGTCCTGGTGTCCCCATGTCCTCCCTGTCCATCTATTGCCTCCAAGTCCTTCTGTGTCCCCATGTTCCTCTGTGTCCCCGTATCCTCCATGTTCCTCTATGTCCTCATGTCCTCCATGTCCATCTATATCCTCATGTCCTTCATGTCCATCTATGTCCCTCATGTCCTTCTGTGTCCCCATGTCCTCCCTGTCCCACTATGTCCCTCACATCCCTCTGTGTCCCCATGTCCTCCCTGTCCCTCACGTCCTCCTGTGCCCCATCTCCCTCACGTCCCTCCATGACCCCTCACCGTCCCTCCCATCCCCCCAGCGTCCCCGGTGTCCCCTCGCTGTCCCCGGGGCCGGGTCCCTCCCTCACCTGCCGATGATGCTCTTGATCTGGGAGTCCTTCTCAGCCTGCTGCTGCCGCAGGCGCTTCTCGCTTTGCTCCAGGCGGTGCTGGTACTGCAGCAGGATGCGGCTCGTCTGCTCCTCCTGCGACACCAGGCGCCGCTCGTACTCCTCCAGCTTGCGGTTGGACATGTGCAGCCGCTCCTTCAGCGAGTGGATCTCCTCCTCGTACTCCTTCACCTGACACAACCCACACTGCAGGGGGACGGCACCAGCCGCCCCAGTCCCACCACCACCGCCAAATGCCTGTCCCCAACGGGGACACCTGAACACCTGAGTCTCCACCATGGTCACGACCAAATGTCTAGGTCCCACCAAGTTGACACCCCAACACCTTGGGCTGCCTGTGGTGACACCTGGATACCTCAGTCTGCACCATGGTGACACCCAAACACCTGGGACCATCCATGGTGACACCTGGGACCACCCATGGTGACACCTGGACACCTGGATTGCCACCACGGTGATGCCCAAACACCTGGGTTCCCACCATGGTGACACCCAGACACCAAGGTTCTCCCAATGGTGATGCCCAGACACCTAGGTGACTGCCATGGTCACAACTCAATATCTAGGTCCCCACCAAGATGACACCAAAACACCTGGGACTACCCATGGTGACAGTTGAACATCTGGGTCCCCACCATGGTGACAGCCAAACACCTGGGTCCCTACCATGGACATGACCGAACACCTGGATCCCCACAAAGATGACACCCAAACTACCTGGGACCACCCGTGGTAATGCCCAGACACCTGGGTCCCCACCACGGTGACACCTGGACACCTGTGTAGGCCTGAAAGTGATGCATGGACACCTTGGTTTCCACCGCAAGTGGTGTCTGCACACCTGGGTCCATCAGGGTCATCCCCTGGGACCAGGACATCTGGGTCCTCAGGACCTGGGTCCATCAGGGTCACCTCCTGGAGCTTGGACAACTGGGTCCATCAGGGTCATCACCTGGGTCCACCAGGGTCATCTCCTGGGGCTGGACACCTGGATCCCCAGGACTTGGGGTTCATCAGGGTCATCCCCTGGGACATGGATGGCTGAGACCTTGGATCCATCAGGGTAATTTCCTGGGGCCTAGACACCTGGGTCCATCAGCATCATCTCCTAGGGCCTGAACACCTGGGTCCTCCGGACCTGGGGTCCACTAGGGTCACCCCCTAGGACCTGGACAGCTGGGTCCATCAGGGTCACCTCCTGGAGCCTGGACTCTTAGGTCCATCAGGGTCATCTCCTGGGGCCTGGACACTTGTGTCTCTGGGATCTGGGGTCCATCAAAGTCATCTCCTGGAGCCCTGACGCCTGGGTCCCTGGGCCCCCTACACCAACCCCAGCCCTGGACGCCTGGGTCCGTCAGTGGTCCCTACCCGGTCCAGCCGGCTCTCGTCCATGGACTTGGAGTACTCCTTGAGCTTGTACTCCTCGCGCTCGATGTGGGAGCTCTCGATGTCGGCCGAGAGGTGCGGCATGTTGGACACCCAGGCCACCGTGCGCTCCGCCGCCGGCATCACTGGGTTCAGCGTTGACGGCGTCTGCGAGGCCTGGGGGTGGGGGGGACATGGTGGGGACACAAGGACAGGCTTGGTGCCTCTCATCCCCACAGCGTGTCCCTGCTGTGGCCCCACGTCTGCCCACAGCCTTACCGTGTCCACCCATCTCTGCCATGTCCCCCTGTCCTGCATGTCCCCCCATGTCCCCACAGAGTCCCCCACAATGTCCCTCTGTGTCCCCATCCCCACCACGTCCCCATATCTCCATGACCCTCATGTCCCCAATGTCCTCCATCCCTACATCATCCCCTACCCCCACCATGTCCCCTATATCCCCATGTTTCTCCATGTCCCCATCACGTCCCCATGTCCCTTTACATCCCCATTGTCCCCCTGTCCCCCATATCCTTCATGTTTCCCATGACACTCATGTTCCTACCATGTCCTTGTGTCCCCATGTCCTCCATGTCCTCCAACTCCATCATGTCCCCATGTCTTCCACAGCCCCCATGTCCCCACCATGTCCCCATGTTCCCCATGTCCTCCATCCCTACCATGCCCCCATATCCTCCATGGCCCCTACAACCATCATGTCCTCCAGCCCCACCGTGCCCCATGGCCCCCATGGTCCCCTTACCTTCCATGGTCCCCCATCTCTAGCATGTCCCCATGTCCTCCATACCCACTATGTCCCTCCATCCATCCCCACCATGTCCCCATGTCCTCCATCCCCACCATGCCACATGGCCCCCCATATCCTCCATGTCCCTCATAGACCCCACGTTCCCATCATGTCCCCCGTCCCCATCATGTCCCCCATCCCCACCATGTCCCCATGTCCTCCATGCCCATCATGTCCCCCAGCCCCACCATGTCCCTCCATCCCCACCATGCCCCATGGCCCCCATATCCTCCATGTCCCTCACAGCCCCCATGTCCTCCATCCCCACCATGTCCCTCCATCCCCACCATACCCTGAGTCCCTTGTGTCCCCCCCACCTGCTTGGTGACCGGTGGCTTCATCCCGGCCACCGATGCCTCCTTGGCCAGAGAGGGCTGCCGGGAGCGGGGGGGTCCGTACGACGGTTCAGGGGACGCCAGCAGGTTCCCGCTGGCTGGCCGTGGCTTGGAGGGCACCCCCAGGGCTGCCGGCCCTGCCCCCCCACCTTTCCCCGCCCGGGTTCCCCGAGGGGTGGGGGGCGGGGGGGCCCCAATGGTGATCTGGGGGGGGGCCAGGCTGTCCTGCAGGGAGAGCTGCCGCCGGCTGAAGTCTCCCCCCGGCCGGGCAAACTCATCGCTGTAGCTGTGGCTGTGGGTGATGTGCTTGGGGGGGGGTGCCGCCAGCTCCTCGCTCTTGCTGTACCCGTGCAGGGGGGGGGCGAAGGCCCCCTCACCCCCCGGCTCGGGTCCCCGCAAGGGTCCATCGGCCGCCAAATGAAAAAGGGGGTTCTGGAAGGAGAGGGGGACCCGCAACTGCGGCCCCCCCGGCTCGGGGACCCCCAGGCGAGGGGGGGCCAGGCTGGAGGCGCTGCCTTGGGAGAGGCGGCCGGGACGCAGCCCCCCTCCAGCCCCGCCTGGGGCTGGACCACCGGCGGCGAGCAGCTCGGCGGGCAAACTAGGGATGCTGTCAACACGGCCATCTTGAAGGTCCAGCATGGAAACGCTCTTGCCCACCCCCAGAGCCCCCCGGCCCCCCTCGGGCTCCGTCAGGTCGGAGCTGCTGGTGCAGTAGGCGGGGGAGGAGCGGGCCAGGGGGGGGCGGCTCAGGACCAGCACCTCCTGCGGCCCCTTCTCCTGCGGTGGGGAGGGCAGGCGGGGCATGTCCATGGAGCTGGGGGAGATGGGGGTTAAGGAGGGGCTGGGACCTCCGGCAAGGTCCCCATGCTGGTTTCAGCTGCATCCCCATCTCCATCTCCATCCCAGCCCCATCTCCATCCTCATCCCCAAGCCCATCTCTATCTCCATCATCACCCCAACCCTGTTTCATCCTCATCCTCAACCCCATCCCAATCTCCATCTCCATCCCCATCTCCATCCTCATCCCAACCTCCATCTCCATCCCCATCTCCATCCTCATCCCAACCTCATTTCATTCCCATCCCAAACCATCCTCATCCCCAACCCCATCCCTATCCCCTTCATCTCCATCTCCATTCCCATCCCCATCCCCATTCCTGTCCCCAACTGTATTTCATCTCCATCCTCATCTCCATCCTCATATCCATCCCGATCTCCATCTCCCTCCCTATCCTCATCCCCATCTTCATCTCACTTTCCCATCCTAATCCTCATCCCTGTCCCAGTCCCATCCCTGTCCCCACCCCATCCCTATCCCTATCCTATCACCATCTCCATCTCCATCTCATCATCCCATCCTCATCCCTTTCCCAGTCCCATCCCTGTCCCCACCCCATCCCTATCCCTATCCCTATCCCTATCCCTATCCCTATCCCTATCCCTATCCCTATCCCTATCCCTATCCCTATCCCATCACCATCTCCATCTCCATCTCATCATCCCATCCCCATCCCATCATCATCCTCATGCCATCCCCACCCCTGTCCCCATCTCGTCCCCATCACCCACCTGTTGAGGCCCCGCACCATGTAGGACTGGAGGTCAACCGAGCTGCAGGGGCAGAGAGCAGATGAGGAAAGGGACTCGCAGGGAGTGGGCAGACACCCCAGGTGACACCACGGTGACATGGGGAGACACAGTGGGGTGGACATGGGGCAGAATGTGGAGGAGGTACCATGGGCATGTGGAGGTACCATGAGGATGTGGAGGTGCCATGGGGATGGGGGTACCATGGGGATGTGGTGGGACACAGGGGCGTTCTTGGGGGTCCCCACCTGTTGAGGTCGCGGACGAGGTAGGGCTGGAGGTCAGTGGAGGGCCCCCGCAGCACCAGCCCCTTGGGGGGCAGCCGTTCCCCCTGGCTCGGCTGCCGCTGCAGGTGAGGATTGCGCAGGGCCACACTGATGTCCGTCAGCAGCCGGGGCAGCGGGCCCAGCTTCAGCAGGGCCTCCTGGGGGGCAGGTCAGCCAGGCATCCCCACCCCAGCCCCCAGCACCCCAGTAACCTCCCCTGGTGGGATGAGAGGGGCTGGGACCCCAATGACCTTCCCTTGGGCCCAGGAGTGGACGGGACCCCAATAACCTTCCCTGGGTGGACATGGATGGATGGGACCCCAATGACCTCCCGTGGTGGGACACAGAGTCCTGGGACCCCAATGACCACCCCTGGAAAGGCACAGGTGGATGGGACCCCAATGACCTCCCGTGGTGGGACACAGAGTCCTGGGACCCCAATGACCACCCCTGGAAAGGCACAGGTGGATAGGACCCCAGTGGCCTCCCATGGTGGGACCTGAATGGATAGGACGCCAATGACCTCCCATGGTGGGACACAAGGGGTTGGGACTCCAATGACCTCCCCTTGGGGGCAGGGGTGGATGAGACCCAAAATGTCCATCCAGGGGCACCCAGATGTCCAGGACCCCAAAACCTCCCCTGGGGAGAACCTTGGTGTCCAAGCTCCTGATCACCACCCAGGAGAGGACCCAGGCGATCCCCCTACCACAGGGGTCCCAGGTGACCGGGGTACCTTGCTGAGCTGAGACATGACCTCCCAGAGGAGGGCATGCAGGGTGGAGAGCTCACGGCCCAGGTCAATGTAGCCCTCAAAGCTGGTGCTGTTGGTAAGGGTGTCCAGGTTGGAGATCTCATAGAGGAACTGTTGCATGCTGGTCCACTCCAGCTCCAGGAACTCATTCATGAAGGCCATGTACTCCTCTTTGCTGCCAAACCTGTGGACAGGCACTCAGTGGGGCCTGTGCTGGCCTCCTCAGTGGCTGGTGGCCCTCCATGACAGCCTTGCCTGCCACCCTCCATCCCTCCAGCTTCCAGGCATCCCTTTGTAAAGCCACAGCTGGCCTTCATCCAGCTCTGCCATGCGTTTGTTCTCCATCCATCTACCCACCAGCTCATCCGTGCATCCATCTTCCTTCCTTCCATCCATAAATCCATCCATTCATCCTTCTGCCCACCAAACTCATCCATCGGATTCATCTGTCCATATTCTGCCCGCCAAACTCATCCATCCGTCTATCAAGTTATCCCCCCACCATTATCCATCTAGCCATCTTCTGTTCATCCTTCTTCCCTCCATCCACCACCTCACCCACCCATCAACTCACTCGTCTTCCACCATCCTCCCTCAACTCATCCATCTTCTGTTCATCTTCTACACTCATCTGTCCACCAACTCATCCATCCCTCCATCCATTAAATCATCCATCCATTTTCTAGCTATCCATCTTCTGTCCCTCCATCAACTCATTCCTACACCTTCTGCCCATTCATACACTCATCCATCTTCTGCCCATTTGCCAGCTCATCCATCCATTCTGTCTTTTGTCCATTCATCAACTCATCCCTCCACCTTCTGTCCATCATCCATCAACTCATCTATCCATCTTACACCCATCATCTATCAACTCATCCAACCATCTTATCTCCAACTGTCCATCTCCCTTCCAACTCATCCGTCAACTCATCCATCCACCTTTTGTCCATATATCCATCTTCTGTCCATCCATCAACTCATCCATCTGTCTACTCTCCATCCACCCATGAATCCACCCATCCAGACCCACCTTCCCTCCATTCTCCTCCCCTCCCACCTGAGTCCTCCACCATCCCTCCACCGAACCACTGTTTATCCACCACTGCCCCTCCCTCCTCCTCTCGGGGCGCTCACTTGGTGAAGTTGGCCAGGTTCTGGATGACCTTGGCGATGAGGGTGAGGGTGCGGGCAGTCTGCTCGTCAGGGTACTCCTGCATGAGGCCGAAGAGGCTGGGGGACATCACGGCGGGGCAGAGGAACCGCAGGAAGAGCGAGGCGCTGATCAACCGGTCGGCGATGTCCTCACGGCCCCGCTCAGCACATCGCAGCCGCCACGAGGCAAAGACCTCCTTCAGCTCCCGTGGGAACACGCTGCGTGGGGTGGGGGGACACGGTCAGGGACCCGCGGTGGGGATGCCAGAGGAGGTCCCCAGCCCCGAGGACTCACCAGTGCGAGTTGACCACCTTGCAGAGGGCGAGCTCGCAGCACATGCGGAGGTTGGCCTGGTGATCAGCCAAGGTGGAGGCCGAGCACTTCATGGGGTCAACCTCGCAGTTCTCCTCCGACTCATACAGCGCCCGGATGAACTCGCCTGCATGGGGACAGGGACATCAGAGGGGACCAGGGCCCACCCCATTGTCCCATAGCCAGGCCGATGGGGTCATGGCCATGAGAAGGGACCACCCAACCATCTCATGACCTGGAAATGAACAGGGGCTGGGGACCACCCAATTGTCCCATAGCCAGACCACCTCAATGGAGACATGGCCATGAGAAAGGACCACCCAGCCATCCCCTGGCCACACCAACGGGGGCATAACAATGGGGACACAGCCATGAGAGGGGACCACCTAACTGTCCCATGACCACAAGAAGGGACCACCCAACATCCCATGGTGATGCCAATGGGGATGTGGCCATGAGAAAAGACCACTAACCATCCCACGGCCATACCAACGAGGACATGGCCATGTGTGAGGACCACCCAGTGTCCCACAGCCATGTCGATGGGACCCTGGCCATGATGGGGACCCCTGGCCATGATGGGGACCCCCCCAGTGCCGGTGGAGCTCACCAATGGCATCCTTGAGGTATTTCTGGCCGATGAGTTTCAGGTACTCCTCTATGGCTTTCGTGGCGAGGGTGTTTTCCCGAAAGATCAGGTGCTCCCGGTCCATGAAGCGATCCACCTCCGTCATGGCCATGTCCGACAGGAAGTCCTGCCCACGGCCGTCAGGGCAGCCCAACACCTGCCTGCGCCCCAGCAGCCCAGCCAGGCTGGCCCAGCCCACCCTCTGTGCCTCTTCTGTCCATGCATCCTCCATCCACCACCTACCCACACTCCATCCATCCATCCATCCATCCATCCATCCATCCATCCATCCATCTCTGTCCATTTTCTACCCATCCATCTTCTATCCATCCTCCACCCATCTATCATCCATCCACCTTCCATCCATCCATCCATCCATCCTCCATCTTTCCATCCATCCTCCATGTCTGTCCTTCATCCATCCTCCATCTGTCCTCTATCCCTTCTCCATCCATCCCCCATCTGTCTCTCCATTCTATTCCATCCATCCATTCTCCATGTGTCCTCCATCCATCTTTCATCCATCCTCAATCCTCCATCCAACCCTCCATCTCCCATGTGTCTGTCCATCCTCCTCCGTCTGTCCATCCATCATCCATCTGTCCATCTTTCATCCATCCATCCATCCATCCACCCATCCATCCATCTTCCATCCATCCATCCATCCATCCACCCATCCATCTTCCATCCACCCATCCATCCATCCTCCATCTACCATCCATCCACCATTCTCCACTCATCATCCATCCATCCTCCACCCATCCATACATCCTCTTTCCGTCATCCATCCTCCCTCCCTCCCTCCCTCCCTCCCATCCCTCCCTCCATCCATCTCTCCCTCCCTCCCTCCTCAATCCTCCACCCCACCTCCACCCCACCCTGTCCCACCCCTCCCCACCCCCCAGCCCCCCACCTTAGCCTTGCCGGTGCTCTGCAGGATGTGCACCAAGGCGCAGGCCACCTCCTCCTTGCTCTTGACGCTGAGCACGGGCTCCAAGACGGCACAGAGCATCCGGTAATTGTTGGTGACGTACTCAGCGAACTCCTTGTAGAGCTCCATGGGGAGGATGCTCATGGTCTGGAAGCGGCTCTTGACACGTAGAGCGGGACAACCCGCCTTGCTCTTGCTGCCGCTGGGTTGGCTGAGCGGATACCACTGCTCGGCGAAGTGCCGGCCGGTGACGCTGGCGATGGGGATGCTCACCATCCCCACGTAGTTACTCTTGTCCTTCTTGCGTTTCTTGTCGGTGTCCTTGTAGAGGTGCAGGCGGATGGTGCGGACGGCCGGCAGGTTGTTGAACTCAAAATGTTCTCCCCAGAAGACATTGTCGGTGCGGGCCTTGCTGGTGGTGCGGGCATAGAGCATGTCATCCAGGCACAGCTCGCAGTAGTAGCGCTTCTTGGGGGGAAGGTCTCGCGCCTCGATCACCCACAACTTCAGGACATTGTCCACCCGCCGGCTGTTGTCCTGCGGAGGGGTGGGAGGGAAGGAGGTCAGCAGGGGATGCGGGGACAGCTGGGGTGAGGACAGCTTGGGGGAAGATGTGGGGCACGGGGGGACCCCGGGTGGTGGGACAGACAGGGGCAGGAAGAGCTGAGGGTAGGGGCAGATGGGGACAGTGACCCTGGGGCAGGGATGACCCCAAAGGGACAGTCTCAGCCACCAGGGCCGGTGACCCCAGGGCACAGTGACTCCAGGAGCCAGGGTGACCCCTGGAAACCTCCATCCCCATCAGGTGGCCATCTCCACCCCCGCCAGTGACCATCCCTATGCCCACCAGTTAACAATGCCCACCAGTTGACAATACCCAGCAGCTGACCATCTTATTTCACCATCTCCACCAGGTAACCAACCCCTTCTCTACCAGCTGACAATCTCCATCCCCACCAGTTAAACATCCCCATCCCCACCAACTGACCATCCTCATCTGTACCAGTTGGCTGTCTCCATCCCTAACAGCTGACCACACTCACCCCCACCAATTGACTACGCCTACCACTTGACCATTCCCATCCCCACCAGTTGACCATTCCCATCCCCACCAACTGACCATCCCCACCAGCTGACCATTCCCATCCCCACCAATTGACCATCCCTACCAGCTGACCATTCCCATCCCCACCAGTTGACCATTCCCATCCCCACCAATTGACCATCCCTACCAGCTGACCATTCCCATCCCCACCAGCTGACCATTCCCATCCCCACCAGTTGACCATTCCCATCCCCACCAGTTGACCATCCCTACCAGCTGACCATTCCCATCCCCACCAACTGACCATCCCCACCAGTTGACCATTCCCATCCCCACCAGTTGACCATTCCCATCCCCACCAATTGACCATCCCTACCAGCTGACCATTCCCATCCCCACCAGCTGACCATTCCCATCCCCACCAGTTGACCATTCCCATCCCCACCAATTGACCATCCCTACCAGCTGACCATTCCCATCCCCACCAGCTGACCATTCCCATCCCCACCAGTTGACCATTCCCATCCCCACCAACTGACCATCCCCACCAGTTGACCATTCCCATCCCCACCAGTTGACCATTCCCATCCCCACCAATTGACCATCCCTACCAGCTGACCATTCCCATCCCCACCAGCTGACCATCCCTACCAGCTGACCATTCCCATCCCCACCAGTTGACCATCCCTACCAGCTGACCATTCCCATCCCCACCAACTGACCATCCCCACCAGTTGACCATTCCCATCCCCACCAGTTGACCATTCCCATCCCCACCAATTGACCATCCCTACCAGCTGACCATTCCCATCCCCACCATTTGACCATGCCCACCAGTTGACCATCTCCATCCCCACCACTTGGCCATCCCTATCCCCACCACTTGACCATCTCCATCCCCACCACTTGACCAGCTCCAGCCCCACCAGTTGACACCCCCCTACCTGCTGATCACCTCCTCACCTTGTTGGGCTTCACTGCCCTCTGCAGGTTCTCGATCCACTTGTCCCTCTCTGCGGCCGAGCGGCAGGCAAAGCACTTGGTCCCCGAGGCCGTGGTCACCTGCGGGTGACAGACAACGGTGAAGGGCCAACACAGTGATGGCTGGGGGAGAGTGACGAGAAGGTCTATGCACCTTACCTCGAAGCAGAACTCCTGGCCCAGGATGCTGCTGTGGACCGCCTTGATGATGGAGTCCTCATCCAGGTTGAGCTCCAGCGCTTCGGCCGCGCTGCTGGGGCTCAGCAGGGACTCGTGGGAGTGCGACTCCTTGAAGCTCTGCATCAGCCGGGCCCTGTGGGGACGCGGGGGGGACGCTCGGGGGGAAGTGTCGGGGCGGGGGGGGTGAAGAGGGGGAGGGGAGGTGCCCAGGGGGTGGAGGGGGGCGGTGGCATGCGAGCGGGGGGTGACGGTGGCGGTGGGGGGGTGGAGGGGGGGTACCTGGGGCATCCGCGCGGGACCTGGGGACGCGTCCGCGGCGCCGGGACGGACAGAGAGAGACAGAGTCAGGGCTGGGGGGGGGAAGAACGGGAGGGGACATGGAGGGGGCACCCAGGAGAGACCCCCCCACCCCAAACCCCCAGTGTGTCACCTCCCCGGGTGACCCAGCTGTCCAGGGAACACCCCCCCCCCGCCCCGCCCCAGCTGAAAAAGACTCGGGCAACACCCCGGGCGTCACCTCCAAGGGGGGACCCAGGCAAAAGCCCCAGGCTCTTTTGGGGGGACTCCCCCCCTCAAAACAGAGGGAAAGCAGGTGTCAGCCACACACACCCCCCACCCCCCCAAAACGGGGGACCCAGGCGCCTGGGCTCCCCAAAACAGGGGAACCAGACATTGTGCCCCCCCCAAAAGAGGGGACCCGGGCGTGCGCCCCCCCCGGCACTCGGCAGCCGCCGCAGGTGAGCCGCCCCCGGGTGCTATATTTAGCCCCGGGGCTGCGTAAGCAGCGGCCCCGCCACGTCCCCGTCCCCGTCCCCGCGGCCACCGCTCCCGGCTGCCGTCACCAGCACCGTGTCACCGGCACCCAGCGTGGCGGGGGCGGCGACGCTAAAAATACCCCGGCAAGCGGGCACCCCCTCCCCGTGGGGACAAGGGACCCCCCCCCCCGCAGGGGACATCCCAATGGACAAAGGACCCCCTCCGGGCATCCCCCTGGGGACAAGGGACATTTTCCAGGGGACATCCCAAGGGACAGAGGACAAGGAACATCCCCCTCTCAAGGGACCCGTCGAGGGTAGGGGACAAGAGGTGCTGCTGGGGACAGTGGACACCTCAGGGACACTCCTTGTGGACAGGGGACAAGGGACACCATGCCTCCCCTTGGGGACCACCCAGGATTAAGGGGACAAGGGACATTCCCCCCGGAGACAAGGGTCCCCTGGAGCACTGAGGACCCGTGTCAGCTGGGGAAAGGGACAAGGGATCCCCTTGGGGACAGGAGACACCCTCCACCCCCTGAGCCCAGGGAGCACCTGCCCGGGGACAAGGGACATCCCGGGGAAGAGAGACCCCTGGGGACCATCTCCTGGGGACAAGGGACATCCCAGGGGACAAGGGATCTCCCTGGAGATCAGAGATCTCCTTGGGAACGGCCCCAGGGGACATAGAGACAGGAGACCCCATCCCTCGGGGACCATCTTCCTGTGGACAAGGGACATCCCCAGGGGACACCGAGGACATGGGACCCCCCTCTCCCCCCCTTCCCCGGGGACAGGGGACCGTACCCCATCCGCGGCGCTGGTGACGGTGACAGTGACGCCGGGCTGGGTGCCAGCCCGGATCCCGAGGCGGCTCCCACCCACCGGCTCCGGCTATAAACGGCGCCAGCACCGCCTGCCACCTGCCCAGCCACCCGCCCAGCCACCCGGTCCCCAACGTGTCCCCAAGGCGGGGCGGGGGGGCACCGCAGGGACCCGCCTGGCAGGGGTGGGGGGGGCCTGCCCCAGCTGGGGACACTGGGGACCTGTCACACATGGGGACAGGGGGGACCTGCCACACATGGGGACACTGGCGACCTGCCCCAAATGGGGACAGCGGGGACCTGCCTCACAGGGGGACAGTGGAGACACTGGGGACCTGCCCCATACAGTGACATTTGGGACAGGGGGGACTTGCTCCACATGGGGACAGCGGGGACCTGCCTCACAGGGGGACATCGGGGACACTGTAGACCTGCCCCAAATGGGGACAATGGGGATGGGGGGACCTGCCCCACATGGGGACAGTGGGGACACTGGGGGACAGTGTCCCATATGGGGACACTGGGGACAGCGGGGACATTGGAGACACATGGGAATGGGGCCAGTGGGGACCTGCCCCATCCAGTGTCCGGATGGAGGACACTCGGATCAGCCACCCCTGCACTGAGCCTGGGGACATTCAGGAAATGGGGACATTCAGGAAATGGGGACATCCCCGTGCCCAGCCTGGGGACACGGGGGAACAGGACTGTCCCCATGCCTGACCCGGTGCCACCTGGACAACAGGACCATCCCCAAACCTGACCTGGCATCACCTGGGGAACAGGACTGTCCCCATGTCCATCCTGGTGTCCTCTGGGCAGCAGGACTGTCCCCATCCCCATCCCGGTGCCACCTGGGCAGGACTGTCCCTACATCCATTCTCATGCCACCTGGGCAGCAGGACTGTCCATCCTGGTGCCACCTGGGCAGGAGAGTCTCCAAATCTGACTCGGGGCCACCTGGGCAGCAGGACTGTCCCCATCCCCAGCTTGGGGACACTCAAAAACCAGGACTGTCCCTATCTTCACCCTGGTGCCACCTGGGAAGGATTGTCCCCATGTTACCCCGGTGCCACCTGGGCAGCAGGACCGTTCCCATCCCCAGCTTGGTGTCACCCAGAGACCAAGACTGTCCCCAAACCTGACCCGATGCCACTTGAGCACCAGGACTGTCCCCACAACCACCCTGGTGCCACCTGCGCAGGACTGTCCTCATGTCACCTTCAACCCTCCACCTCCTTCACACCCAGAGCATCCCCACGCCTCCATGGGTACCCCCACACCGTCCCTGGGGGTGTCCCCGGGGTGTCCCCGTGCTGTCCCCACCTGTCGTGGTCGGCGCTGCGGAAGCGGGGCAGGATCTGCCGGAAGCTGCTGGTGCGGTCGAGCTTGGGCTGGCTCTTGGTGCGCTTGATGGAGCTCTTCAGGCGGCGGCTCAGGAAGCCTTGCTGGGGTACAGGCGGCTGAGGGGGGGGCCAGGACGGCCGGGGGGGCCGGGGGGGCAGGAGGGGACTGGGGACGGGGGGAGGGCCGGGGTCCAGGGGGACCAGGGGACCGCGGAGGCCGTGGGGATGGATGTGGTAATCACAGCGATGGGGACCACAGGCCCGGCGTTACCATGGCGATGGGGAGCCTAGGACTTGGGTTACCATGGCAATGGGTACCACAGGCCCAGGGTTACCATGGCGACAGGCAGCATAGGACAGGGGTTACTATGGCGATGGGGAGCCTAGGACTGGTGTTACCATGGCAATGGAGAGCCTAGGACGGGGGTTACCATGGCGACGGGTACCACAGACCACGGTTACCATGGTGATGGGCAGCATAGGACCGGGGTTACCATGGCAATGGAGAGCAGAGAGCCAGGGTTACCATGGCAATGGGTGGCACAGGAGCAGCATTGCCATGGCAATGGGTACCACAGGCCGGGGTTACCATGGTGACAGGCAGCATAGGACTGGGGTTACCGTGGCAACGGGTACCACAGGCTGGGGTTACCATGGCAATGGGGAGCATAGGATGAGGTTACCACGGCAACAGAAGTGGAGGAGCAGGGATAACCATGGGGATGCGGGATCTGGGTAACCATGGCAACATGTGTGTGCAGGGAGGGGGGGACTGTGGTGACATGGGAGCAGGGTCACCCAGTGGGCAGGACCACGGTAACCATGGCAACAGGCATGTGCATAGCCACAGTAACTACAGTGATGTGTGCATGGGCAGGGCCCAGGTAACCATGGCAACATGTATGTAGGACCAAGGTGGCCATGGCAACACACACATGCAGAACCAGGACAACCATGAGGACACGCGTGTGCAGGACCGCAGTAACCATGGAGACATGGTTGTGGGATAACCATGACAACATACGTGTGCAGGAGCAACATGGGACCAGGGTAATCATGTTGGGATGTGTGCAGCGCCAAGGTAACCATGGCAACATACGTGTGCAGAACAGGGTAACCTTGGCAACAAGCATGTCCCAGGTGAGAGTAACCATGGCAACATGCATGTGCAGGACCACAACACACATGTGCAAGATTGCGTAACCATGACAACACACATGTGCAGGGCAGTGTAAACATGACAAGAGTGTGCAGGACCACGGTAGCCATGGCAACAAGCATGTGCAGGACCACAGTAACCACGGCAACAGGCATGGACAGGACCAGCCCAACCTCAACAATACACAGGATGACGACGGCAACAGATGTGTGCGGGATGATGGTAACCATGACGACAGGCGTGTACAGGATGAGCGTAACCATGACGACAGGTGTGTGCAGGACCACAGTAATCATGACAATAGGCGTGTTCAGGATGAGGGTAACCGTGATGACAAGCGTGTTCAGGATGAGGGTAACCATGATGACAAGCGTGTGCGGGATGAGGGTAACCGTGACGACAGGCGTGTGCTCACCGAGGGCCGGAAGGGGGGGGCGGGCGGGGCGTCCATGTTGATGCTGTACTGCTTCCCCCCGGGGACACTCTTCCTGCGGGAGCGGCCGCCGTGGTAATCTGGGGGGGGGGGGGGGGAAACATGGCGGGGGGGGACGACACACAGGTACCTCAGATGACAGCGGGGACAAGGGGGAGGACCCCCACATCCCCCCCCTCCACTGTCTGGGTGCTGCAGGGCAGTGGCAGGGGGGACCCAGGTGTCCAGGGGGGATTTGGGGGGGACTTATGCATCCTGGGGGGGGGGGGCAGGTATCTTGGGGGGGGACTCAGGAATCCAGGGAGGATTTGGGGGGAGCCAGGTGACTTGGGTGGGGGAATCCAGGCATCCAGGAAGGATTTGGGGGGGACCCAGGCGTCCTGGGGGGGGACACCCAGGCATCCGGGGAGGATTTTAGGGGGGGACCCAGGCATCCTGGGAAGGGTATGGGGGGACAGGGGGTCACCCAAGTGCCGGGGGGGCCCTAAGGGCCTCCCCCCTCAATCCCCCCTCCTCCCACGTCCCAGCAGCCCCCGGGGTGCCCTCGCCCCCTCCCCCATTCCTCTGCCCCTCCCCCCGTCCCTCCCCCCTATCACCGACGTCACCCCCCCCGTCACTACCTACCCCCCCGCCCCGGAAACAAGGGACGTCCCTGTGCTTCTGGGGTCCCCCAAACTCTGCCTCCCCCCCCCCAAAATATCCCCTTAACTTTGCCCCTGGCCTTGAGGTTCCCAAATCTCCCCCCTCCTTGAGGCCCCCTCAAACTCTACCTCCCCCCCCCCCCGAGACCCTCCAAAATCTGTGTCCCCCCCGAAATCCCCTTAGTTCTGCCCCTGGCTCTGGGAGTCCCCCAAACTCTGCCCCCCTCTAATTCTGCCCCCCGGATATCCCCTTAATTCTGCCCCCCCCTAATTCTGCCCCCCAGACATCCCCTTAACCCTGCCTGCCCCCAGCCCCCCCCCTCCAGAATCTCTCCCCAACCTTGGGGTCCCCCTAATTCTGCCCCCCCCCCCAAATGTGCCATCTGCTCCCCCCCCCCGCAACATCCCTTAATTCTGCCCTGACCTTGGGGTTCCCTTAATTCTGTCCCCCCCCCCCAAATCTGCCATCTGTCGCCCCCCCCCCCCAATATCCCCTTAACTCCAGCTGTGGGGTCCCCCAAACTCCCACCCCCCCCCCCATATATATCCCTAACCCTCCCCCCCACCCCCAATCCCCCGATCTCTGTCCCCAGTCTTGGGGTCCCCTCAGCCCTGGTCCCCCCCGAGCCCCCCCCCCCCGTTTCCCCCCCCCCCCGGTTCCTACCGGCCACGGTCCTGCTGCCGCCCTCCAGGCTGAGGCGGGTGCCGGGGGGGGGCCCCAGGGTGCCCCGCAGCGCCCAGGGGGGGCCGGGCTGGGGGGGGCCCCACATGGCGCCTGCCCGGCCCTAGAGCTGCCCCGGGGGCCCCCTGCGAGGCCCAGGGGCGCCCGGGGGGGAACCGGACCCCGGCCGCATCCCCGCACGCCTCGCACACGCGTGTGCCACGTGCACGACGGGTCACGGGGCAGGGGGGGGCACGAGAGTGGGATGGGGATGGGGGGAGTCACACGTGGGCTAGGGGCACGCTAGGCCCTGCACACTCACGCTCACCACAGAGCCTTGCACACTCACCCTCGGCCTTGCACGCTCACTCTCGGTCTTGCACGCTCACCCCTGGGTCTTGCACACTCACCCCTGGAGCCTTGCACATTCACCCTTTGCCTTGCACTCTCACGCTCACCCTGGGTCATGCACGATTCAGCTCACCCTGGAGTCTTGCACACTCACCCCTGGAGCCTTGCACACTCACCCCTGGAGCCTTGCACACTCATCCCAGGCCATACACGCTTGCTCTGGGCCATGCACGCTCACACTCACCCCTGAGCCATGGTCTGTCCTCCCCACCCCAGGCCTTGCACGCTCACCCCCAGCCTTGCACGCTCACGCTCAGCCCCACTGCCGTGCACGCTCACCCTCCCGCCTCCGGCCGTGCACACTCACCTGCGAAGCCATGCACACTGCAGCCGTGCACGCTCGCTCCCCCAAGCCCCGGCACGCTCGTCTCCAGAGCCTTGCACGCTCCCTGCCACCCCTAGAGCCTTGCACGCTCGTCGCCAGCCATGCACACTCACCCCTCGAGCTGTGCACACTCACTTTCACCCCCAAAGCCCTGCACACTCACCCTTAGAGCCTTGCATGCTGACTGCCAGCCATGCACACTCAGCCCCAAGCTGTGCACGCTCACCCTCACCCCCCAGAGCCTTGCACGCTCCCTGTGAGCCTTGCACACTCCCTGTCACCCCCAGAGCCTTGCACGCTCACTGTCACCCCCAGAGCCTTGCACACTCGTCCCTGAGCCTTGCACGCTCCCTGTCAGCCCCAGAGATGTGCACGCTCACTGCCAGCCTTGCACACTCACCCCCCAGCCTTGCACACTCACTGTCATCCCTGGAGCCTTGCACGCTCACTGGCAGCCTTGCACGCTCCCTGTCAGCCCCAGAGATGTGCACGCTCACTGCCACC